>NW_015505264.1:1675698-1698196 GCF_001515645.1 Sinocyclocheilus grahami | reverse complement strand
ATATATATATATATATATATATATATATATATATATATATATATATATATATATATATATATATATATATATATATAAGTATTCGGACAGTGTAGGGAGACGACTCAAATGCATAATTCAAGATAATCTTATTTAGCACCAATATGATCTAAAAGTATCTATTACTTTTTTTGAGAAAACATTAGAAAACAGTTTTGCTATATATATACATATATATATATATATATTTTTTTTTTAGCTCCAGCTAAATCAGTGGATATCACATTAAAAGATGATACAGTCATCTGCACCAGCAGTGGAGTTTATCCAGAACCAGAAGTCTTGTGGTCCTCAGACCCTCCAGCGATGGAGCCACAGAACACTGTCAGCCGAACAGAAGATGACCTGTTTACAGTGACAAGTCAACTTAAAGTGGATGTCATCAGTGATACATACACATACAACTGCTCCATAACTACTAAAAATACACGCTATACAGCTAGTCTGAAACAACAAGGTAAATTCACAGATTTTTTTGTTGTGTTTTTGGTCACGTATAAAGCATCTTGGAGCCCACAGAGCATTTCTAGTAATATCACAATGTAAAAAATATAGTGTTTCAGATATCTCAATGGAAGATGATGTAACTCTCTCTTGTCCATTCACTGATGACTTACATATTAAAGGGCTGCTTGTACCTTTATTTAAATATCCAGTGGCCTTTAGTTTACTCTACAGTGGTATTAGGGGACGGGTCATTCTCATTGTTTTTTTATTTATTTTTTTATTTAGCTGCTTCAGAACTCTCCGAGAATGAGTTCACTTTCGAATGTCCAGTCACTAAGGACCTCAACTACTCTCTCACCTTGAGTTTTTCCACCACCATCCTGAAATATGACAGCAACACCTCTATGAAAGAAATCTCCGAGCAGTGGAGGGACAAGGTTACCTTTCATCCAGAAAATGGAACCATTAAACTCTCTCATCTTAATAAAGAGCAACTGGGAACATACACATGTGAAAGCACTACAGCCCAGTACAGATACATTACACAAACCAAACTCCCATCAAGAGGTAACATTTCAACATTTTTACTATCTAGAATCATTCAAATTCTTTTTATCTAATCAATCAAATGGACACAAAAGAAATAACTAAAGCAGATAAAATGTGTTGAACATGGTCGTAACACTTGAGACGTCATTTAAAGAGAATTAATCCTCATTTCTTTCCATACAGGTTTGGGAGTGGAAGCCTCCATATTAATTGCTGTTAGTATAATAGTAGCCATTTGTCTTATTGTGGCAATTGTTTTACTAATGGTAAGTTCATTTATTTTGTTCTTTTGTTGTTGCATCGTTACTTTATTTATTCCTTTTAAATTAAGCAAAAAACATTATGCAAAAGAGCTTCGAGTCCAAAAAGATAGGACAATTACTATGACAAAAGTTTTTATGTTATTTGAATAAATCTGCCTTCCTCACTTTCTCACATTTAAATTTGAATCTGTATGTGTTTGACTCAGTATGCTTATCTGAAACTAACCTGCCATGTGTTTTCACACAGAGATTTTCCAGTGCTAGAAATTCACCAGAAACATCAGATTCTAGCCATGAGATGGAGAAGTTGAATGGAAACCAAGCCCATTGAAAAGAGCAAACGTGGCTCATCTCTTCAAGTCCACAGTCATACGGAGATGGATTAACAAAGCCTTACATACTCTAAATGAAACGTATTATGGATAAAAACTGACAGGGAAATCCAGTGCCTGATCTTTAGTATTTATATTTATTATTCAGGACTTATTAAATGAGGATATGTAAGCCTGAAGATAAATAAGAAGACTTTTGAATGTGAAAGCGAGTGCAAAACGCCACACAGGGGAATACATTTGAGTTTTTTAAAGCTTTGGATTTGTTTTCAGTCTGAAGATACATCTCAGTGAACATCACTGAAGCAGTCACTGCCTAGACTCAAGAGTCCTTCTAAACTCATAGTCATGTTTCAGACTTTCAAGCTTTGCAGTTTTAGACAATCTTTTCTGTATACTGAAGGACCTGTTCTTCTAACTTTATCATTTTTACAATACTTCAGCACTTTCAGAAGTGGATGGATCAGATTCCAGTCATTCGTCTTTTGTCTCAGGGCCATGACTTACAGAAAACCAGTTTTAGCAGATTCCGCAGTAATCAGGAAAACAAGTTCTAAAAAAAACACTTTCTTAAGAGAACAAAACTTTTAACAGCAGAGACCGTCCCTAAGCAATGTTGACTTGACAGTCAGTTGTTACTGTGACTGAGTACGGAAAATATGTAAACAATCAAGTTTTTTGTTTGTTAGTTTTTTTGAGAATGTGCTAATCTGTGGCAATCACAACTATCCAACACTACAATGATTATGCTTTTTAAGCTCTATCCACTTGTCATTTAATGAAGACACTAACCAAGGGGTTTGATGAGGGGCAATCATGTTTTTCTGCTGTTCTTTTACAAACCTGTGAATTGCTGTTTGTTTACTATCTACTATTCTTCAATTTAATGAAGATCAGCTTTTCTATGAAGGATGTAAATAAATACAGTTTAAAATGAGCTGTCTCGTTCCATATCAGGACTAGGTGGATTATTCTAAAGAACAAAATATGAGAAACTCTGAGTCACATATACTCAATCAAGACATAAATGAAATCATACCTTTAACCTGAAACTGAGACACACCTCTAGCTATAAAAAACAACAAAACAAAGATAATAACACAATCTTTTGAACTGTTCATCATACGAAAGCTTTTGGTTGTTATTTAACTAGTGCAGCCTGTCTAGCATGTTTTAAGACGTCTCCGGAACTGTTTTGTAACAAAACCATGAATCAAGCGATCACTTTTCACTCAAAATACAGCTTTAAATAATTTATGAAAATGTATTAGAAATTGCTTTTCAGTCTGCTGTTTGTGGTTACTGATTTATCACAAAGTGCTGCCCTTGAAACTGTTGCGCTGACAACTTGTGAGAAACTGAGAGAATGTTCAAACAGACAGGTGAAGAAAGATTAACAGGTGTCTCTTTAAAGGGGTCATATGATGCGATTTCAATTTTTCCTTTCTCTTTGGAGTGTTACAAGCTCTTGGTGCATAAAGAAGGTCTATAAAGTTGCAAAGACTAAAGTCTCAAATCCAAAGAGATATTCTTTATAAAAGTTAACCTAAAACGTCTCGTTCTAACACGCCCCCACATTTCTACGTCATGATGTGGGAAGATTTGCGTAACGCCGCCCAAATGTTCACGCAAAGAAAGGAGTCTTAACTTTTATTCTCGCTGTAGTATTGCTGTTGCCGCCGCCCCCATGTCGTGAAGGCGCTATGTGTTTGTGTTCTGTGTGTTTCGTTGTGAAAGCGAAACTACTCTGAGACACACCTCTAGCTATAAAAAACAACAAAACAAAGATAATAACACAATCTTTTGAACTGTTCATCATACGAAAGCTTTTGGTTGTTATTTAACTAGTGCAGCCTGTCTAGCATGTTTTAAGACGTCTCCGGAACTGTTTTGTAACAAAACCATGAATCAAGCGATCACTTTTCACTCAAAATACAGCTTTAAATAATTTATGAAAATGTATTAGAAATTGCTTTTCAGTCTGCTGTTTGTGGTTACTGATTTATCACAAAGTGCTGCCCTTGAAACTGTTGCGCTGACAACTTGTGAGAAACTGAGAGAATGTTCAAACAGACAGGTGAAGAAAGATTAACAGGTGTCTCTTTAAAGGGGTCATATGATGCGATTTCAATTTTTCCTTTCTCTTTGGAGTGTTACAAGCTCTTGGTGCATAAAGAAGGTCTATAAAGTTGCAAAGACTAAAGTCTCAAATCCAAAGAGATATTCTTTATAAAAGTTAACCTAAAACGTCTCGTTCTAACACGCCCCCACATTTCTACGTCATGATGTGGGAAGATTTGCGTAACGCCGCCCAAATGTTCACGCAAAGAAAGGAGTCTTAACTTTTATTCTCGCTGTAGTATTGCTGTTGCCGCCGCCCCCATGTCGTGAAGGCGCTATGTGTTTGTGTTCTGTGTGTTTCGTTGTGAAAGCGAAACTACTTTGTTTGGCCTTCCAAAAGAGGATGATATCCGCTTTGTCATGCCTGGAGCTGATCCGTGCTGGTCACTGAGGAAATACATCAACTTCGCGCTGTGGATCGCTGGACCGGCTTTCACCTTGGACGAAGCTGAGTCCAGTCCGGGGTCGTCACATGTGGTTGACGCAAGCCCGCACACCAGCCGTCGCTCACTCAAGCCAGCCTCCGCTCACTCAAGGCCGCCGTGTGTGACGCTGTGTTTCGTTGTGAAAGAGAAAATACTGTCTTCCAAAAGAGGACACGACTAGAAGAGTAGACTACAATGCCGGCTGTTCTGACTCACAGCCTGTAAGTACGTTTTTTATATTTAAAGAATTTGCCACTGATGATTCAAACGCGAGTTTTGAGCAGTGTAGAGTAGTGCTTGTTGTTTGTCATTTCTCCGATCACAAATGCAGACATAGTTTTATGTTTAAAAAGACAGTATAAGTCATTATAATCCGTAATTATGTCCCCACTGGAAGCAACAAATGCCTCGTTTATAATGGGTTTTAATGTTTTTGTCTCGTCGCTCCGACCGGACAAGGCATCACAATATGGCAAGGGGCGTAACATTTCCGTCACATGCTTGAAGTATTCGGCCAATCACAACGCACTGGATAGCTGGCCAATCACAGCACACCTCGCTTTTCAGCCCGATGAGCTTTGTAAAAATCGACACGTTTCAGAAAGGCGGGGCATAGAGGAGAAACAATAATGTACAGAATATGGAAAATAATGTATTTTTTCAACCTTAAACCGCATAAACACATTTCATTACACCAAATACACAAAATAATGTTCTTTTTAGCAACGTCATATGACCCCTTTAAAATAAATTCACACTCAGATATCAGAAAATCCCCAAAGAGTTGATGTCTAATGCATAGTTACAGTCCAGACTGATCATCTGGGCCACATCCATCTGATTGGCTGACGACTTGCCAAAACAACTATGAAAATATGTGACAAATCAGGTTAAAATACTGAAACTAATGTTAAGAGTAAAATTGTCAACTTCACACACCTCCTAAAAACAAAAAAAAACACTATCATGGCTTCTTGTTCAAGCCTGATTGAATTCGTTTTCTATAGGTCTCACTCTCTTGTTCTTGTTTATGTGCATATTATGTTGTTCTAAAAAAACACATTAAATAAACAGAAACTATGATTTAAACTGATTTTTACAGGCTTAAAGGAAGATTTTATTTTAACAAGGAAGTCATACCTTCTACATGAATGGCCCTAATAAAGCACACACACTTTCAGCTGTGAAACATTGTTATCATTGTGAAACTGAAGGAATGATCACTGAACATTTTCTCTTAGGGAGAGTAGACAAGTAGTCTTATTTATTGAAAAAAATATTTAAATAGTTCGTCACAATCTTTAAACAGTTTGTACAGTACCCTCTGGTGGCCAAAGACTGACATTCAAAAATCTACACATTACTTCAATATCTGAATAATTTCAATAATGAATGTCATCCAAAATGAAAGCAGATAAATTAAATTTAATAGACATATGCATTACTTAGACATTTATTCATTCACTCATGAAAATGTTAAAGAAAACATACAAAGTGTACAGACAAAAAGTGACCAAACATACAGATAAAATAAGTTTTTCTTATTTCATGAAGCAAGTGAAGTATTTCATGGCTTGATGGCGTATACATGAATATGTACATGTCACAGAGAGAGGTTGGCAGTGATGTCCTTGAGTTTGCCGCTGCTGAGACTGTGTATCATGGCAATCATTTGTGTGTGTTTGCTCAGCTCTTCCTCCATCTTCTCCAGCTTGGTCTCTAGCTGGGATTTCTGCAGCTCCAGAGAGGAAGCCTACAAGAGGAGTACAATAACAGAAAACACACTGAATCATTATGCAGCCTACCTGAACGCTTATATAGCAGGTAAAAAATAGGTAAAGCTGAATTATGACTGTTTAACTATAGCACACTATGATTTGAGACTGACTGATGACTGGTTTGAGTGAATGTTGACGGCACCTTGATGCTGGTGTCCTTCCTGGCTTGCTCTGTCTTATTCAGCTCTTTCCTGAGGACGGAAATATTCTCCTCCATCTCATGGATCTGCTCTTCTTGTCTCCTCAGATCATTCTGAAAACCTGGTATAGAACAGAAAGAAACTTTATAGTACACTTTACACCAAATGCATAAGTGTGTATGACTGAAAACGCAGAAAAACATCAAACCAATGCAGCAAATTAATTCCACTGCTTTTTCTCACCTGTTATTGTTCTCTCTTTCTCCAGCACGTCTGTCTTTAGGACCTTTATCTGCTGTTCTTGTTCTGCCATCTCTGCAAGAGTCCTGAGCAGATAAAAGTCAAAGGACTGAAGGTCATTCAATAATTTTTAATAATAATAATAATAATTATTATTATTATTATTATTATTATTATTATAGACCCATTCACGGGTGACATGAAGCACAGCTCAACTTATTAAAAAAAAAATAATTTAAAAATCAAATGTTTGTTTTTACTTTTTTTTTGGAGGGTTGCATGAAGCTTAACCTAGCTCCAATAAATAATAATATAATAATTGTAGATAATAAAAATAATAATAATAATAATGAAAAAATATATAATAATATTATTATAAGCAAGAATGGCATGAAGCATAAAAATATTATTATTAATATTAGAGTTAATATTAATATAGAGTTATTAATATTATAGTCAAAAATGCCTGACATTCAATCCATCATTTCAAACACCGACCTCTCCTGTTGGAGTTTTAATCCCTCATTGGTCTTTCTCAGCCCCTCGGCCTGCTGGGTGAGTGAGATATGGGCAGCCTGCAGTTCCTTCAGCATCCCTTCACTTTTGTCGTACCTAAAATTTTTTTTTTACAAAAGTGAGAAAAGTTTGCTTTTGCTTTGCTGAGTTTGCTTATCTTTAACAAAACATTTGACGGATCCATTCATGGAAGTTGTATCTAAGTGTGTGTGAGAGAGGAACACTGACCTAGTGAGCAGCTGGTTGTAGGTGCCCTTCAGCTCCTGGTGCTGGTCAGCGACTTCCTGCAGACGGCCGTTGTGCTCCAGGAGCTGCTGGCTGTCAGATTTCAGTCTCTCGACCTCCAACAGATGATCATTCAACTCTGTCTGCAGATCCTCTTTCTTCCGCTCCGTGTCTTTGAGTAGAGATGCCAATTTACGTGCCTAGAAAGGAGAAAGATTGAAAACAGCAATAACAAGATTAAACAGTTTTACAAATAAAAAATGTGCTCATATGCACATTAAAATGTAACTCTATCATAGTGAAAATATCAAGCACCAAAAACGGTTTTCAACATTGATAAGACTAAGAAATGTTTCTTGACCAGCAAATCAGCAGAACGATTTCTGAAGGATCATGTGACATTGAAGACTGGAGTAATGATGCTGAAAATTCACAGGAATAAATTATATTAAAGTTCCTTTAAATGGAAATATTGATTCACAGTATTACCATTTTACTGAATTTTTTTTTTTTAGCAAAAACGCAGTTTTGGTGAGCATAAGATAGATACATAAGATATAAGATATATAGCAACTCAAAAAACCCATATGCATAAAAGCTTTGTCGAAAGAAAAAAGAAAAAAAATTTGTGTGTAACCTCAGCTTCCGCCTGAGCTCTCTGACAGCGGTATTGAGCAATCAGTCGATCCGCCTGTGACAGCGCAAGTGCTTTGGCCTCCAAAAGGTCCTGCAGACGGCTCTCTTTACACTACATATACAAAAGCACATATAAATACAAAGTCAGCATATGTTACATATACAAACAGGAAGTTCCTTCCTAACTTGGTCACTCACCGCTAGTGCTGAAAGCTTCTGTTCATACACATCAATGATCTCTGACATGTGTACATCTTTGACCTTCTCCTGTAACTGAGACACTACAACATTAGAAATAAAACAAAAAAAGCAAGCATGCCATCCACTTGTGTGCACGTTTCTATTGTCAGTACGGAACTACATGCAACCAAACCCACGACGGAATTTCTGCAGACACTGAGGTCACAGAACTAATGAGTCAGATTCAGACAAACACAATACCTCCACTCCGTTCTGAAGCTTCTCGATGAGGCTGTCGATACTTTGGCAAGCAGAACCAGAAGGTTCGGCATGCATCATGGGAAAACTCTTCCCCACAAAAGGCACATCTTCGCTAGCAGGACTGCTCCGGATCGACAACTCACTATCCTTCTGACGGTATGCATTATTGGCAGCAATACTGTCCCCCAGACTTAAAACAAAAGTGACAGAGACTTTCCAGGATTTAATGCCAATATTCATTTCTAAATAAATATAGGCACTAATATTGGGGTTTAGCAAGGGTGCATTAAATTGATCAAAAGTGACAGTAAAGACATTAATAATGTTACAAAAGGTTTATATTTCAAATAAATGCTGTTCTTTTGAACTTTCTATTTATAAACACATCAAAGTTTCTACAAAAAATATTAAGCAGCACAACTGTTTTCAACATTGATAATACTAAGAATCTTTTCTTGAGTAGCAAATCAGCATATTAGAATGATTTCTGAAGGATCATATGACACTGAAGACTGGAGTAATGGTGATGAAAATTCAGCTTTGCCATGACAGGAACATATTACTTTTTAAAACATTAAAATAAAAATAAAAAACCCAATTATACAACAATAATATTTAATACTATATAATAATATTTCACAATATTACTGTATTTTTGATCAAATAAATGCAGCCTTGGTGAAACACTTTCAAAACTTTTAAAATAATCTTGCCAACCCCACGCTTTTGAACAGTAGTGTACAGTTTGGTAGTTAACCAACACTTCTACATTTAAGGAGGACTTGCTTGCTGTTCTTTTATTTTATAATTTCAAATCATGATTTAAAATGCTTAGTTACGCATAAAAGTTTAATATTTCAGATTACCAGTTTAAGTATGAGCAACAGTAATGCTTTAGTAAGCACCACAAATTAAAATGAAAACAATTTCAAATTGATATCTTATTTTTATATAATTTCACTCAGTCATTAAGCTGATAGTCACAATATTTTGTACTTCATATACAACTGCCTGCACTGTCATACTGAAAGTTTTGAAACCTCAGAGTAAACGTTCACACTGTGGCTGTGTGTTCTGTTGACTCACATGACAGAGGGGAAGTCGGGGAGTGGGGCCGCTTCAAAAAGTATGCTTAGGGCGACCTGCACATGCTCTCTGCAGTTCGAGGTCATAGCTAATGAGAGAGGTGTCACCATGCGCTGGTCCTGCATGCAATGGAAAAGAGGTCATGTCAAGGGAAGGTTATAAATATCTGATACAGAGTTAACAGAAAGGGCAGCGAGGAAGCGCAGCGTACGTCTTGTACCTGTAAGATCCTGTAGAAGGACGTCTCCATGTCTGGCATCTGCTGTCTAAGGTGGCTCATCAGTTCTAGAGTCTTCAGTATCACTTTAGAGCACACCTGACTAGAGATGCACAAGGAGACAACTTTTTTTTTTTTTTGGAAGGACAATTTCTCAAGGATTGTGTGAAAGCTTTGCCATCACATTAATAAATTAGATTTTAAAATAGAAAAGTTATTTTTAATTGTAATACTATTTCACAATATTATTGTTGAACTGTATTTTGATTGAATGGTACTGTAAGTGTCAATACTTTCTCACAAACAATATTACTTCCAAAAGGTTTCATTACCTGAGCTGGCAGTTGGAGGTAGTATAGGTGGACCCAGAGAGGTCCTGACTGTAGGACAGCAGAAGCTCCACCTGTGAGACACACACTTCAGGACTGAGCCGCTGGGACACCAACAACCTTAGAGCATCATCGCCGCAAAGCAGTAAAAGAGTCAAGGATATCTATACTATTACAGTAGAATCAGACAATCACAATACATTACTGGTCAATTCATAAGCCAGGCTAATTAATTATCTGATATTTGCTTATACCGATTGGCTACTAACACTAGCCCATCAAACAGAAAGCTTGTCCTGTGAGGTGTGTTGAAGTGTGATTATTTGTGCCTAATAAGGATATCTAGCAGAAAGTCAACGACACGGCCTGCACGTAGACAGTGTTTCTTTAGCAGCTGCTCTCCTTCAGTGGAGTCTGGAGACTGAAGCAAAACCAACACCTCCTGCAGGAGGAGCTCTAAAAATGACTGAGCTGAGCTGCACAGAGAGGAATCGATCGCCTCCTGGGTGAACACAAGCACAAACTTACAGATTAATAGGGCAGAATGTCACTAACATGACACGAACCAAATATTAGCATCTGGCATGGATTCCTAATTTTTTACAGAAAAAAAATTATAGTAATAGAAAAATGGTAACGCTACAATAAGGCTCCAATTGTTAACTCATTAGTTAACCTGAATTAACAAAAAAAATACTTTTTTCAATATATAAAATAAATTTCAATATTTACTAATCTATTATTAAAATCAAAAGTTGTATAAGGTAATATTATTTAATGGACCTGAGAAAACAATTACATTTGAAGACATCAAATTCTCATTTTGTTAATCTTTAAAAACACCAATAAAATAATTTAATTACAAATTATAAAAATTAAAAAAAATCAGTAATACTTTTAAATGTAATCTTTAAGAAATTCCAAAATGTATATCCATTTTCTTACTGTACATTATAATGTTGTAATGCCTTTAAATTACTGGTTTTAATTTTAGTGTTGTTACTGTTTATTTAGACATAATAGAATTTTATTATCCATGTATTTTTTATATCTAACATCATATATTAGGTATGGGCTACAAAAAAAGATCTTTAGCAGATGCTCTCCTTCAGTGGAGTCTGGAGACTGAAGCAAAACCAACACCTCCTGCAGGAGGAGCTCTAAAAATGACTGAGCTGAGCTGCACAGAGAGGAATCGATCGCCTCCTGGGTGAACACAAGCACAAACTTACAGATTAATAGGGCAGAATGTCACTAACATGACACGAACCAAATATTTGCATCTGGCATGGATTCCTAATTTATTACAGAAAAAAAATTATAGTAATAGAAAAATGGTAACGCTACAATAAGGCTCCAATTGTTAACTCATTAGTTAACCTGAATTAACAAAAAAAATACTTTTTTCAATATATAAAATAAATTTCAATATTTACTAATCTATTATTAAAATCAAAAGTTGTATCAGGTAATATTATTTAATGGACCTGAGAAAACAATTACATTTGAAGACATCAAATTCTCATTTTGTTAATCTTTAAAAACACCAATAAAATAATTTAATTACAAATTATAAAAAATAAAAAAAAATCAGTAATACTTTTAAATGTAATCTTTAAGAAATTCCAAAACGTATATCCATTTTCTTACTGTACATTATAATGTTGTAATGCCTTTAAATTACTGGTTTTAATTTTAGTGTTGTTACTGTTTATTTAGACATAATAGAATTTTATTATCCATGTATTTTTTATATCTAACATCATATATTAGGTATGGGCTACAAAAAAAGATAACAAAATAAGACATAAAACAATTTAAAGTATGTCCAGATTTGTAATGTTGGTATATCCCTTGAAAGGTCTGATGAATGTTCTTTGCATTAAACAGCTGCAAAAGAAAAAAACACAACCTCAAATGGAAAATAAGTACAGGGCCACAAGTTTCCAGCCACAAGACAAAATGATGAAACTACGCGAGCTAACCAACATCAGCGCTACATCTCAACCCTACCTTCTGCCCAACTTCTTCATTTAGAGTCAAACTTGATAATATGGACAGAGCAAACACGACCACAGTCAGACAATTGTGACCCAGGAAATTAATCAAGGCTCTGTAGAAAGCCTTCACATTACTCTGAAAAAAAAAGAGTAGGTATAATAGTCATCAGCAGGTTAGTTCACTAACAAAACTTCTAACAAAACTTCTAAGAGTTCATACTGAGAGTTCATCATGATGCCAGTTCTGACCTGAGATTTGATGTGTGACTGCACAGAGATGTCATGTCGACAGAGGTTGGCCATCAGGCCCAAGCAGGCCTTTACAATGTCATCATTACTTGACTGGCTAAAGACAATCATAAAAAGCATTATATTTTATGCATAGTTTTTAATTATAAATAAATAAAAACTATGTTCTTATTAGTATACTTGCATCAAATTCACAATTCTGTTAACTTTTGCATGCACAACCATTGCTGTGCAATAGTTTAATGCATATTGCACCTTATAAAGGGTGCTGCTATAAACCCAGCCTCTGTGATTAAAAGCAAAAACTGTTTCAGTTCAGTGTTGTGGTTTTCCACTACACAACCTCTAGCATGACCACTTGTCAATATCATGATTGTATTTACGCCCCTTAATGATGATTATTACATACCTAAGACATGAACAGTTTTAGTATTTATTATATTGTATACACTGTGGCAAGAAAAATAAAACTCTGTACACTTTCCATGATGCAAATAAAAGTTTTTTGAAAGTGAAAGTTTTGATATATTTCTGAAATTTTCTGAAACTTTTGAACGGTACTGCACAACAAACAAACATCTATGCATAAAGCAGAGAATGTCGTGGGTCTTACACATGTTGCATTAGGAAGCTGATGAGTTCATGGATGTGAGAGGCACAATGCTGAGTCCTCACACTGTAGGTCAGTCGCTGCAGCACATTAAGGCACTGTGGAGAGCATTGGAGACATTATTCACATGACCACATAAAGTAATATCCAAAGTAATCTTTATTTTTTAATCCATCCATTTTGGATAACTTTAACTAAACGTAGTGAAATAAAACCACCTATCTGTGACATTTAAATTCTGTGTGAACCGGAAGTTGCTACCGACTTGACATTAGTATAGTGATGTATTTCCAACTAAAACTAAATATTTAATAGTGGGCAGAATTTTATTTTAGCGCACCTCCCTGACATTGCTCGTTCACAGCAAACTAACAGTTGGAGGGGAGTGGTTAAGGATAAAAGCCGTCAAACTAACGAAGCAAATTTTCAGATTTTGATTTAAAATTTGTGATTACATTATTTTTTTTTTCAGTGGATTAACTTGCACGGATTAACTGTTTGCCTCAAGACTAGCAACATGCGCTAACAAAGTAAATAGAGTACATTTTGACTTCATGCGGACTTTAATAAAGTGATTCATATACTACCATTCAAAAGTTTGGGGTCAGAAAAAAAGTTTTATATACATTTTACAAGAAATTACTAATTTTATTCAGCAAGGACTTATTAAACGGATCAAAAAGGGACAGTAATGGCATTTACATTGTTACAAAAGATTTCTATTTTAAATAAATGCTGTTCTTACTTTCTATTCACGGTTTCTGCAAAGATAATAAGCAGCACTATTGTTTTCAAAACCAATAAAAGATTAACTTCTTAAGCACCAAATCAGAATATTAGAATGATTTCTGAAGGGTCATGTGATGTGAGAGTGAAGACTGGAGTAATGATGCTAAAAATTCAGCTTTGCCATCACAGGAATAAATTACATTTGAAAATATATTAAAATAAAAAGCTAATTACTTTAAAGTTTGTAAGTCACATCATCATATAAACATTTCTTGACCAGTTATAAAAATATGCACTTCAAAAAAAGCATGCTTTGTGAAGTGTAGAGTGTAGACTTCATCTTAAAAAACTGCAGTACTCTCACCTGCAGCACAAGAGGCTCTTCTGGTGTGCTTCTGTTGCAGTGGATTATGGATGCCAGAGTGCCAGTGAAGTTGTAGCTGCTGTGAAGAGCTTCTTTAGCCTCACCATCAGAAGCTGCTGGGCCATTAAGAAATGTACATGCATGGGTAAATAACGGGTGATATGACTATAAACTGACTGTGGAACTACTACATTAAAGGGTTTAGTACCGAACTGTGCCAGCAGGGATATAATGGATCCCGTCAGTGCGTGACTGGTGTTGGGATCTCCAGCTACTTCCATGAGTCCACTCAGACACTCGCTGGGCAGCACCTGACCTGAAAACAGCACTCCGCCACATTTCAGCCCTGAAACATCCTGTGGAATTAAAAATAGCAATTAAAATGTTGGATATTTTATATTAAACAGGGCTCCCACTCTTTCATGAACACCAGATTCAAGGACTTTCAATGACTTTTTAAAGCACCATTTATTTTATATCAAGCACCTATCAAATTCACACCCCAGCATATGTAGTGTAATGAAAGACCTTACATTACTTAACAGTTCACTTACACTTAACATTTACATTAAACATTTCAGAGTAATAATGTTTTGAATGTGTAGGTTTCATAAATTAAGACCGTTTTGAGCAGTTGTGTTCAAAGGAATTTAATGAAATCCATTGAAGTCAGTACTGGTGATATTCAAATACAATTTCTAAAATATTGATATTATAAGGAGAAAAAAAAAAACTTTACCCAGTTTGCATTTGAAAGGCATCCATTACACATTTGTTCCTGTGTGATAACACATTTATCCCAGTTTGAATAACATTTTATCATGCTACTAAAATAACCAATTTGTAAAAAGCAATAAACTAATTCATAAACAGTTCTTAGCTTGTTTTGACTATGCAGTCAGAACATGACCCAGGGTTCCCACTCTTTCATGATCACCAGATTCAAGGACTTTTTAAAGCACCATTTATTCTATATCAAGCACCTAATCAAATTCACACCCCAGAATATGAACTGCCATGAAAGACCTTACATTACTTAACAGTTCACTTACACTTAACATTTACATTAAACATTTCAGAGTAATAATGTTTTGAATGTGTAGGTTTCATAAATTAAGACCGTTTTGAGCAGTTGTGTTCAAAGGAATTTAATGAAATCCATTGAAGTCAGTACTGGTGATATTCAAATACAATTTCTAAAATATTGATAAAATATGCATCAAACTGGTTTTTGCTGTAGTTCTTGTACAAGATTTAAATTTGAAAGAATTTCTAAATTTTTTAATGAATAAAAAGTGGTTAAATGTTGTAATAACATGGTAAAAACCTGTTAACATAAAAAAAATTGCACATTCACTCAAAAGAGACATTACTCATTAATAAATTAACAAAATTATAACAATAATTTTGTAAATGTCTTTTTATTGTAAATCCCATTTTTTCATCTTTGACCTAGAGGAATGCAGCTGATCAAACACGCAGCTGCTCAAATATCAATATTTTTTGAAAATATTTCATGAACATTTTAAACCTTGTACATGCGCAAATCTGTCAAATCACAAAATAAAAAAATAGGACTATTTGCTTTAAAACTGTAAACGCTTTTCACTAAGCTGTTTTTCCAATTTTTCAAGTTCTACATTTTCTCCTTAGCTCCATGTTGCAGTAAGTTTTGGGAGTGCATTTTTAGTCCATCTCCTATCCTGAAAAGTCCGTCTTGCAGAGACTGACAAAAATTAGCTCCTAAAACTTACTGTCAGATTCTGGAAGATCCATACTTCAAACAATGGTACAAGCGGATGTGGTGCTGGTCCTTCAAGAGTCACTCTCAACTTATCTGTCCATAAAGCCTATAAAAATAGTCTTCATGTATTTCACAACACTTCAGGATGTTATTTTTATTAAGTAATTTTTACCCAAGCAAGGTCTCTGACAAACCTGTCACCTTGTAATTCTGGAGTTGCAGTTCTGGAAAATGGTGTCACTGGAGACTAAAAGGTTCCTGATGGTTTCACACTTGATTATTCACATTACTTAATTCTTAATTCTTTTGCAGTTAACATGCGTCTTTTCTTCACCTTTTTTTTTCTGACCCCGCTGACCCAATGAGCATTTTGCTGTCCAACGGTCATGCCTTAACTTTCTATATTGCATTAGTTTTTAATATTTCTCATGGGGATTTAATTATTTTTGACTTCTCAGTCTGAGTTAAATCTCTTTTTTGGCTCATTTCATCCGTAGAAAACCTGCCTAATAATTCTGCACACCTTAAGGAGTTTTTCATTTCCAGCCTTCATGGACAAATATATATCACTTCTAAATGTTTAAATACAAAAATAACAGAAGTTATTAAGATTGATGTGGTTTGGAATTGGTCAAATGTGCTTGAAAAAAATATGATCAGAATATCAACATGCCTAATAATTATGCACGCGGTCACAAAATCGAAGGTGAAAGTGAACAGCGAGCGCTCATTCAAATGCGATTTCATACCCCGCATATTGATAGCGGCTCCCTGATGTGCGAAAATTATGGGGTTAAAGTAAAAAAAAAAATTTGACTGAAATTATTTCCTCTGCCAAACCCCGTTCCATAACCATACCCGTCACACACCCAGTTTAAGAGCAGTGTTTTTCTTCTTGTAATTAGGAGCGCTTGTCCTCCTAATTTAAAAAAAATTAGGAGCACCTTCTAATCAATAATAAATTAAATGAAACATTTGACTCAAAGTGATTTCAGGGGCATTTTCTTTTTACCTTTGTAAATGCATTTTTCTTAATTTTATTAAATGCATGCAGTGTTTCCTAGGATTTTTTTTTCCAGCTGTGGTGGCAGGACTATTTCTCACGCCCCCTCCCCACCCAAGAATAACATGCACTCAGAATTTATTTTAACGAAAAAAGACAAGTAAATAGTAAATAAGAAAATAAGAACAAATACTGTACAAAGTGATTTCAGGGGCATTTTCTTTTTACCTTTGTAAATGCATTTTTCTTAATTTTATTAAATGCATGCAGTGTTTCTTAGGATTTTTTTTTCCAGCTGTGGTGGCAGGACTATTTCTCACGCCCCCTCCCCACCCAAGAATAACATGCACTCAGAATTTATTTTAACTAAAAAAGACAAGTAAATAGTAAATAAGAAAATAAGAACAAATACTGTACATTAATGACAATCAATAGCACAAACAAAAACAATAACAATAAATGTTTTCAGTTAGGTCTAACTATAATCTATTCAACTGTAAAATAACACTGGATAGTCTTCACTGTATAAAGAAAGACAGCAGCAGGTTTATTTAGGCTGCTGTCTCTTTAAGACCTCATGCAGGATCTAATATACTGATACACATGGCTCTATGCTTACTTTTTTTTAGGAGTGCTTGTCCTCCTAATTTAAAAAAAATTAGGAGCACCTTCTGATCAATAATCAAACATTCTGATAAAAAATTAGCCTTCCTAATATGAGGTGATATTTGACTCCTTAAAGTGATTTACAGGGGCGGTTTTTTTTTTTTACCTTTGCAATGGTATAATTTTCATCTGTCAAATTAAAAAATTTATGTTTATAAGCTTTTTACATTTTTATATATAATAAGAAGTAGAATAAGACAAATAAGTTACCAATCATATGGAATTAGTATTAATAAAAAATGTATTTGTACTAAAGAGGGTGCACAGAAGAATACAAAAGTGGCTTGTAGGTACATTTTCAGACGTTTAATGAGGCTCAGAGGTGGCATGAGTGCAATTAAATTAATAAATTCATGTTGAGATTAATGTTTTAAATATAACAGAAATATTAAATGATTTAAATAACTGAAATTATAGGCTACCTAAACATTTTACTGAAACCGCCAGCAGGTGGCGGCAAGTCACTGATTTTTATCACTGAATCATTCATTAATTGATTAGTTTGAATGGCAGATTCATTCAGGAATGAAGTCTTTATGAATGGGTAATCATGAATCACTGACTCACTAGATTCGTTCAAAAATGTACTTTCATTCATGAATGAAACACCCGCTGTGTTTGCTTAGAGAGATGCGCAGCGGCTGAGCTGTTACTTTATTTGGAACAATTTTTGTTGATGAAATGGAGCAAAATCAGGCAATACTTGTTTATTGAACTGTTGTATTAAATCAACATCCCATTTACAAACTCCTTTTATTAAAAGCTGTCACTCTCCTTATCGCGATCTGTGGGCGCACAGAAAATGAGTGAGTTCTCAAGACTCAAAAGTACATGCAAATGATACGTTCCATCATCTGTCATCGCGTTTTAAGCACGGAACCTGTGGGAATGAGTAGAATTATTATTAATAGCCGCAATCCAGCACCAAAATTCAAGTCCTGCTCTGTGTTCTCTGCTAGTAACCCGACTTTGAATGATGCGATATTATGTTGTCACCAAAAAGCTGCAGCCGTGGCGGGGTGATTTTTGGTGTGTCGGCAGAACAACAACAATGCGCTACATGTTTCTTTCCCCCTCATTTTTTCCAATTGACGAAAAATCCGTCGTAGCGACGGAAAACTTTAAAGGGGTCATATGATGCTTTTTTAAAGATCATTATTTTGTGTATTTGGTGTAACAGAATATGTTGACATGCTTTAATGTTCAAAAAACACATTATTTTTCAAATAATGTACATTATTGTAGGTCCTCTATGCCCCGCCTCTCTCAAACGCTTCGTTTTCTACAAAGCCCCCTCCTTCTGACAAGCGCAGTCTGCTCTGATTGGCCAGCTGACCCAGTGCATTATGATCGGCCGAACACCGCAAGCACTCGTCGGAAATGTAACCCCCCTTACCATGATCACGAGCATCATCTTTCAAAATAAATACAAAGAGAAAGGAAAACTTGAAATCGCATCATATGACCCCTTTAATCCCTCTAATACACAATATTAGATTGTTTGCGGGAGCAGGCGGTAATGGTCAGAAATTCAGCGGGAGCGGGCTTAAGAAAACTGTCCCGCTCAGGGCTCTAGGCTGCGCATCAACAAACACATGTTTTTTTGTTTTTTTTTCCGCGCTACCCCATCTCCACCCCAATCATTAGTGCTGTTTCGTTCTGTCTGACAGAACATATAGGACAATTTTTGAAATAGCGCCATAAACAAAATGTATTTCTAATTTCATTCAAGCACTTTCAAGGACCTATGTTTGTTTTCAAGTACTTTCCAGGCCTTGAATCCATATGTCTGAAATTCAAGTACTTTCAAGAAGCGTGGGAACCCTGATTAAAGGAAATGACATGTAAAATTACACATTCTTTTGACCACAATGAGTTTGACTGTTTAATGACCCAGTTTCTGTCTTTTCCAGTCATCTATTATTACAGAAAAGAGATTGCATCATTCACAATTTATAGAAAAGCATATTTATAATATTAATTTGGGGTCTTTATACATAAAATAATATATAGCTGCTTTTTAATTTTAGTATGAAGGTCCTTCAGTCCTTTGGGGGTTTGTGGCACCCAAAAGATTAAAAAACTATTTTTTTAGAATATAACTAGAAAAATGATGTTGAATATTTAAGAAATACCCTTTTTTCTTCCTAAACATTAAAGGAGATGAATGACAGCCTCAGTCACCATTCACTTTCATTGTATGAACTGTCATTCCCTTATGTTTCACATAAGAATTAAAAGACTTTTTGGACTTTGGCACAACTTGAAGGTGACTAAATGATTGGATAGATCACACAAATAAAACTGAGTGTTTTCAATAACCCCACAGATAAATGTTTTCACTCACTTCAATGTGTTTCTGCAGCTGTGATGCATTTAATGCGCTTCTGTTATTTCTGTACTGACGAATGGCCAACAGTAGAGACTTCAAACAGGTCGATACATCCATCTTTACACCCAAGGTCGGTCAATGGCTGACTTGAACTAAAAATTTTAACTGATATGAGGAAACTATCTGAACAGTTTCGCGGTAGGTTTTGTAAACATTCAGTAGGCTATGCTAGTTGATAATAGACGCTGTTACTGAGATTAAATAACAGATATATCGTATTCTCTCCCGTACAATGTTTTCATCAAGCATGGAGGTGACTTCTGTTTTAACAATGATATTTACTAGTATGTTATTTAAAGTAGCATTTACTCAAAAGCTTATATTAAATTCTCCACTGTTCGCTACAACAGCAACTTCCTCCCGCTAACACTTCGAATCGCCGGAAGAGTTCATTATCCAAAAGGGGAGGGGGATAATGGAAACATTTAGGAATATATCTAAATATTTAAATATAAAATATAGGACAAAACATTTTTACGATTCACCACAACTCTTAATTATTGAATCAGTGGATTTTCTGTTTGTTTTATGTTAATCTCTCTCTTTTTTAATGTTCTTAAGAAAAGCTTTAACCCCCTTTCTGTGAAGAATGGTTGAGAGCCAGAATTCGACGACGCCCTGACGTAAGTACGTCATAGTTGGGGTATGTGTACTCTTTTCAATTAAAGAGATTTCTTTTAATTTTATTCATCAATACTATCCAGTTAAAACCTTTATTGTGTCAAAATTTAAATTAAGCATAAATGTGAACTGTACTTTCTGTGATTCACAACCAGAAACTGTCTTGCATTTTTGGGGTTGTGTTCATACAAGAAAACTCTGGCAAGACATTTGCCAGTTCATTGTAAACTTCATACACAATGACTCATTTTTTTAATGTAATTTATTTATTAAAGATGCCAACCAAATTTAAAATCAGATAGTAACATCAAGCTACATCATTTGCTCTCTTTGACCACATAGAACAGTGTAACGGAAACAGTTTGACTGTCCAATGTGGGCCAATCTATTTTAAGTTGTGGTAAAGAAAATGGTACATAAATGTATATATATATTTACATGTTAAAACCTAAAGACAGTCCATTCATATGGCATACATTATTATAGACTCTGTTCGAGATAAAATTTGATTATATTTATAAACTGTACATACTATATACAGATAGGCCTACACATTCTCTAACAACAACAACAACAACAACAAACATATACAATAAAAAAAATCTCTTCTTGTCCTTGAGTTATGAGCAGGTCATCAAGCACAAAATACAAACCTAATATTTCTCTCTCATCCAGATTAGTATTACAATTCCAACCAACACTTTATTGGCCAATGACAAACAATGACTTTAAAAGTCTGAGACCACATTCAAAATCTAAAACCAAGTTTTAGAATTTCTAGAATGTTGTAAAATAAACAATATTTAATATTTTGCACTATTTTTAGGACACTAAATCAAACATGTGACATTGACCATGTGAACTCCTCTGTACATTAAATCATTTGTCATTAAAGCAATCCCAAATACCAAGACATTCTGAAAACTATGTTAATTTTTCAAATTAACTTTTCACTCAAATGGTTATGAGGATACTATAACTTGTAACAAATGACACCAAAATCCTATGAAAGCCTATTTATGCCACAGAATAAAAAAATTTAAAGGTAATTGTGACTTTGTCACAGTTTTGACATTTTTCCTTGCATTTCTTATCTCACAATTCTGACCTTTTTGTCACAATTCTCATTTCTTCAGAACTGCATGATATAAACTCAGAATTGTGAGGTTTAGACTCTGAGAACTATGAGATATAAACCCGGAATTCTGAGTTTATATTTTGCAACTGTATTTTTTAGATGTGCAAACTGTAATAGCACATCTAAATCGTTCATATTAGCTGATCCAGTTATCCGGTCAGAGCGTCACATTGTGACTAAATCAGTCCGGCAGAACAACAACATAGTCCCCTGAGCAGTCAACATCTGAGAGAGACAAAAACAAGTGTTCACAATTAATTTGGGTAAATTAAATATTTCAATTCTCTGTCAAAGAGAAAAAAATCAGCAAGGCTGATTCCTGCTAATTGTAATTGTCTAATAATGTTTCATTGTAATGACATTGGTAATGTCTCATAATTGCTAATGTCTAATATTGTAACAGTCGACACTCACTTTCATAGTCATTTTCCTCGTTGGGCACTAGTGGTTCTGCACATTGCATTGGCTGATCTTGCAGCGTTTTTCTTTTCCGCGAACGGCATAAGTGTGTTGCAAGTCCTTGATTCTTTTGCTTGTAATTACGAATAAGATCCTTCAACGTCTTGAAAAACTTCTCCTCTACACCTGAGCTAGCCTGAAACAAATTGTGTTGTGATATATTTATAGATTTATTCGTAATCATATTTGTTGGCAAACCAGTGCAAATCAATTAGATTATCCTACCTGTAGAGTGAAGTATCCAGTGTGGGTTTGGAGGATCCTGTAAGTATAGACCACTTTTTGTTTGCTGTAAAAATGCATAAATAAGTAAATAATTAATTAAGTGAACATAGTTAATTTACATTAAATCATAAACTTAAAAACTTGATAGTCAGGGTTTCTGTGGCCTTCAGGAAATGTTGTGCTATGTTTGGACTTTCAGTTCTCTCTTCATTAAGGTGTTTTTTTAATTAGGTGCTATGCAAGGCCAAATGACACTCACTTGTTTTAGATTTTCAAAGTTTAGCCTTTTAGTATTTATTGTTTGTTTTCGTCTATCTACAGTGCATTATGCACACAGACTGTTAAAATGCTGCCAACAAGAAATATCAACAAGTAAAGCTACTTTACCATAATTTATACAAACCCGATTCCAAAAAAGTTGGGACACTGTACAAATTGTGAATAAAAACAGAATGCAATTATGTGGAAGTTTCAAATTTCAATATTTTATTCAGAATACAACATAGATGACATA
>NW_015505264.1:1657126-1671475 GCF_001515645.1 Sinocyclocheilus grahami | reverse complement strand
ATGCGCAAAACTCCGCATTTGAACAGTCAATAGCAAATACTTAAACTAATAACAAAACAGTAGCTGATTCAGAAGCGCCAGATTGTCATAGCAAAGTCAGAATTACCTCCTCTCCTAGGTTCACGAAACGGTCGTCCATAAAATGCATTGCTGTTCTGTTGTAAGTAATCTTAAAGATTCCTAAATGCATCTACTTTCGGAAGGCCAAATAAAGTGCTTTTGCTTTCGCCTAGAAACACACAGCGTCTCCCTGACATGGCTGCTTCAACACTAACTGCAGTTACTGAAACCATGCCTTCTTTCTTTGCATGCACATTTGGGCGGCATTATGCAAATATTTCCACATAGTGAGGTAGATATGTGGGGGCGTGTTAGAACGAGACGTTTTAGGGGGCGTGGCAGAGTCTTAACTTTGATAAAGAATATCTCTTTGGTTTTGAGACTTTAGTCTTTGCATCTTCAGGGATCTTATCTATGCACAACCAGCTTGTAACACTCCAAAGAGAAAGGAAAACTTGAAATCGCATCATATGACCCCTTTAATCCCTCTAATACACAATATTAGATTGTTTGCGGGAGCAGGCGGTAATGGTCAGAAATTCAGCGGGAGCGGGCTTAAGAAAACTGTCCCGCTCAGGGCTCTAGGCTGCGCATCAACAAACACATGTTTTTTTGTTTTTTTTTCCGCGCTACCCCATCTCCACCCCAATCATTAGTGCTGTTTCGTTCTGTCTGACAGAACATATAGGACAATTTTTGAAATAGCGCCATAAACAAAATGTATTTCTAATTTCATTCAAGCACTTTCAAGGACCTATGTTTGTTTTCAAGTACTTTCCAGGCCTTGAATCCATATGTCTGAAATTCAAGTACTTTCAAGAAGCGTGGGAACCCTGATTAAAGGAAATGACATGTAAAATTACACATTCTTTTGACCACAATGAGTTTGACTGTTTAATGACCCAGTTTCTGTCTTTTCCAGTCATCTATTATTACAGAAAAGAGATTGCATCATTCACAATTTATAGAAAAGCATATTTATAATATCAATTTGGGGTCTTTATACATAAAATAATATATAGCTGCTTTTTAATTTTAGTATGAAGGTCCTTCAGTCTTTTGGGGGTTTGTGGCACCCAAAAGATTAAAAAACTATTTTTTTAGAATATAACTAGAAAAATGATGTTGAATATTTAAGAAATACCCTTTTTTCTTCCTAAACATTAAAGGAGATGAATGACAGCCTCAGTCACCATTCACTTTCATTGTATGAACTGTCATTCCCTTATGTTTCACATAAGAATTAAAAGACTTTTTGGACTTTGGCACAACTTGAAGGTGACTAAATGATTGGATAGATCACACAAATAAAACTGAGTGTTTTCAATAACCCCACAGATAAATGTTTTCACTCACTTCAATGTGTTTCTGCAGCTGTGATGCATTTAATGCGCTTCTGTTATTTCTGTACTGACGAATGGCCAACAGTAGAGACTTCAAACAGGTCGATACATCCATCTTTACACCCAAGGTCGGTCAATGGCTGACTTGAACTAAAAATTTTAACTGATATGAGGAAACTATCTGAACAGTTTCGCGGTAGGTTTTGTAAACATTCAGTAGGCTATGCTAGTTGATAATAGACGCTGTTACTGAGATTAAATAACAGATATATCGTATTCTCTCCCGTACAATGTTTTCATCAAGCATGGAGGTGACTTCTGTTTTAACAATGATATTTACTAGTATGTTATTTAAAGTAGCATTTACTCAAAAGCTTATATTAAATTCTCCACTGTTCGCTACAACAGCAACTTCCTCCCGCTAACACTTCGAATCGCCGGAAGAGTTCATTATCCAAAAGGGGAGGGGGATAATGGAAACATTTAGGAATATATCTAAATATTTAAATATAAAATATAGGACAAAACATTTTTACGATTCACCACAACTCTTAATTATTGAATCAGTGGATTTTCTGTTTGTTTTATGTTAATCTCTCTCTTTTTTAATGTTCTTAAGAAAAGCTTTAACCCCCTTTCTGTGAAGAATGGTTGAGAGCCAGAATTCGACGACGCCCTGACGTAAGTACGTCATAGTTGGGGTATGTGTACTCTTTTCAATTAAAGAGATTTCTTTTAATTTTATTCATCAATACTATCCAGTTAAAACCTTTATTGTGTCAAAATTTAAATTAAGCATAAATGTGAACTGTACTTTCTGTGATTCACAACCAGAAACTGTCTTGCATTTTTGGGGTTGTGTTCATACAAGAAAACTCTGGCAAGACATTTGCCAGTTCATTGTAAACTTCATACACAATGACTCATTTTTTTAATGTAATTTATTTATTAAAGATGCCAACCAAATTTAAAATCAGATAGTAACATCAAGCTACATCATTTGCTCTCTTTGACCACATAGAACAGTGTAACGGAAACAGTTTGACTGTCCAATGTGGGCCAATCTATTTTAAGTTGTGGTAAAGAAAATGGTACATAAATGTATATATATATTTACATGTTAAAACCTAAAGACAGTCCATTCATATGGCATACATTATTATAGACTCTGTTCGAGATAAAATTTGATTATATTTATAAACTGTACATACTATATACAGATAGGCCTACACATTCTCTAACAACAACAACAACAACAACAAACATATACAATAAAAAAAATCTCTTCTTGTCCTTGAGTTATGAGCAGGTCATCAAGCACAAAATACAAACCTAATATTTCTCTCTCATCCAGATTAGTATTACAATTCCAACCAACACTTTATTGGCCAATGACAAACAATGACTTTAAAAGTCTGAGACCACATTCAAAATCTAAAACCAAGTTTTAGAATTTCTAGAATGTTGTAAAATAAACAATATTTAATATTTTGCACTATTTTTAGGACACTAAATCAAACATGTGACATTGACCATGTGAACTCCTCTGTACATTAAATCATTTGTCATTAAAGCAATCCCAAATACCAAGACATTCTGAAAACTATGTTAATTTTTCAAATTAACTTTTCACTCAAATGGTTATGAGGATACTATAACTTGTAACAAATGACACCAAAATCCTATGAAAGCCTATTTATGCCACAGAATAAAAAAATTTAAAGGTAATTGTGACTTTGTCACAGTTTTGACATTTTTCCTTGCATTTCTTATCTCACAATTCTGACCTTTTTGTCACAATTCTCATTTCTTCAGAACTGCATGATATAAACTCAGAATTGTGAGGTTTAGACTCTGAGAACTATGAGATATAAACCCGGAATTCTGAGTTTATATTTTGCAACTGTATTTTTTAGATGTGCAAACTGTAATAGCACATCTAAATCGTTCATATTAGCTGATCCAGTTATCCGGTCAGAGCGTCACATTGTGACTAAATCAGTCCGGCAGAACAACAACATAGTCCCCTGAGCAGTCAACATCTGAGAGAGACAAAAACAAGTGTTCACAATTAATTTGGGTAAATTAAATATTTCAATTCTCTGTCAAAGAGAAAAAAATCAGCAAGGCTGATTCCTGCTAATTGTAATTGTCTAATAATGTTTCATTGTAATGACATTGGTAATGTCTCATAATTGCTAATGTCTAATATTGTAACAGTCGACACTCACTTTCATAGTCATTTTCCTCGTTGGGCACTAGTGGTTCTGCACATTGCATTGGCTGATCTTGCAGCGTTTTTCTTTTCCGCGAACGGCATAAGTGTGTTGCAAGTCCTTGATTCTTTTGCTTGTAATTACGAATAAGATCCTTCAACGTCTTGAAAAACTTCTCCTCTACACCTGAGCTAGCCTGAAACAAATTGTGTTGTGATATATTTATAGATTTATTCGTAATCATATTTGTTGGCAAACCAGTGCAAATCAATTAGATTATCCTACCTGTAGAGTGAAGTATCCAGTGTGGGTTTGGAGGATCCTGTAAGTATAGACCACTTTTTGTTTGCTGTAAAAATGCATAAATAAGTAAATAATTAATTAAGTGAACATAGTTAATTTACATTAAATCATAAACTTAAAAACTTGATAGTCAGGGTTTCTGTGGCCTTCAGGAAATGTTGTGCTATGTTTGGACTTTCAGTTCTCTCTTCATTAAGGTGTTTTTTTAATTAGGTGCTATGCAAGGCCAAATGACACTCACTTGTTTTAGATTTTCAAAGTTTAGCCTTTTAGTATTTATTGTTTGTTTTCGTCTATCTACAGTGCATTATGCACACAGACTGTTAAAATGCTGCCAACAAGAAATATCAACAAGTAAAGCTACTTTACCATACTCACTTTCAACATTTGATATGTTATCTATATTCTATTGTGAATAAAATATAAGTTTATGAGATTTGTAAATTATTCCATTCCTTTTTTACTCACAATTTGTACAGTGTCCCAACTTTTTTGGAATTGGGTTTGTAATAACAGTAATACGTATAAATGATATCCGAGCTTCATTATTTACTGCAACATTTATTTACCATTCAAAGACTTCTAGAGAAATTATATTTCAGTCTTAGCATATATTGTCTAAAAACATTCAGAACACACTGAAATTAGAAACTGTAACACTTGGATCCCTGATATGCAACTGATATACAATTGCACAGGATTCTTTCCCTAGAATGTAACGCAGGGCTCTTCATAAGAGACATTTGAAGTGCTTCACTGAACATGTGCAATTCAGAACATGAGGCAATGAACAAAATGCAATGGCCAAAAATGTCTATATGACTCAATGTAGCCTACCTAAGCAATTAAAAGATGCAAGCAAGATGCAAGAACAATACACATTCTTTGCGAATGGCCAGGGACGAATTTAGTTATTCTGCATCTCCTGATTATACAGTATACTGCTCTGGGCACTTTACATTTTTTTATACAGAAAATATAGAGATTGTTGTGGGCCCCTGTCACACGGTCGTGGTCGTAGAAAAGGCGCACGAAGGAGCAGAAGTAAAGGAGTCTTTAATAAACATCAACACACTTTGAAAAACCAGACCGTTGAAAATAACATTAATCCAGCACAAAGAATAGACAGAAACTGAGGGCTTATAAGTACAGGCAAACTAAGGAGCAAACAAGATGAATAATACAACACAGGTGATCTGAATAAACGATGATTAACTAAATGAGAACAGGAACTGAACCAAATAAGAGCAGACAGGAACTAAACAGAAACAAACACATGCCAGCCCCTTGAATTGCTTCTAATTTTAACATTACTAGAATGGCCCCTAAATGTGCAGTAGCCACTGTAGTTTCCAATTTATTGTCTAAATTTGAGCAGTATATGTTTCACTGCATAGTCAATAATATTTTCACATTTTGTCTCTACTGTGTGCACTTATGTACCAGATCTAGATTACTAGACTAAATGACTAGCAACATGGCCACTATCTTCTCTAATACATTAGAAGCTGTTGCCCCCATCAAAATTGAAAAAGGTTAGGGAAAAACGTACTGTGCCATGTTACAACAGTAATACCCATTCTCTCAAGAAAAAAAACTTGTAGTCTTGAGCGAAACTATGGAGAAAAACTAACTAACTAACATACTAACAGTATGTCCAGCTATAGACAGGCTCTAAAAGCTGCCAGGACCGAGCATATCCACAAACTCATAGAAAATAACCAAAACAATCCAAGGTTTTTATTTAGAACAGTGGCTAGATTAACAAATAACCAGACGCCACCCGATCTAAATATTTCCTTCACAGTTTAATAGTAATGACTTTATGAATTTCTTCACTGATAAAATAGATAACATCAGAAATACAATAACAAATGTAGATTCTACAGCGTATAATACGTCAGCTTCATTCATCGCACCAAAAGATAAACTGCAGTGCTGGTAATATTATAAGAAAATACGGAATTAGTTTCCGCTGTTATGCCGATGATACTCAACTATATATCTCAACAAGACAAGATGAAACTTCTAAATTATCTAAGCTAACAGAGAGTGTTAAAAATGTAAAAGATTGGATGACCAATAATTTTCTCCTATTAAATACGGATAAGACTTAATATTATACTATTATAATAATATTACTTATTGGACCAAAAGACAGTACACAGATTGCCTATAAGGCCCTTAATGGGTTAGCTCCTGCGTACCTAACTAGTCTTCTACCACGCTACAATCTATCCCGCTCCCTTAAGGTCGCAAAACTCTGGACTATTGGTAGTACCTAGGATAGCAAAGTCCACTAAAGGAGGTAGAGCTTTTTCGCATATGGCTCCCAAACTCTGGAATAGCCTTCCTGATAACGTTCGGGGTTCAGACACACTCTCTGTTTAAATCTAGATTAAAGACACATCTCTTTGGCCAAGCATTCAAATAATGCATCTCATAATCTTGTACTGCAGTTATATATATTGTGTTTCTGATCCTAAATGGATTCACCATAATGAAACACAAACAAAATATCTTGTAAAAACAGCTTATCTTAAACATTAACTCTTACCAAATTTCACACACACAAAAAAAGTGATTTTAAACAGAAGTGGTGTGGAAAAGCACTTCCGTATGTTGTCCTGAAGATCACACGGTAGAGCATGGCATACACAACATACAGTACCATGAACAGATAAAGTATATGACTTCAATGCCGTGTCAATTTCCTTGGATAAAAGCGTCTGCCAAATGTAAATACCCTTAAGAGGGTAGTTGAGAAACTGACATCATAAAATTCTTTATACTTTTTAAATACATGCACATTCTAAAACATGTCTGAGTGTGTCAGTGTGGAAACGGCTGTCCGAGAAAGACGCGAGAATCATTACAAACACCGACAGCGAGAGACTGTTTAGTACTGCATCACATGTCTTCGATGAGAAGAGGAAGTTGCTGGTTACTGTGATGATTAACATCGCGAAATGTCCTTAAACAATTAAATAAACTGCAGAATGTTATGTTTTTTAATGCACGCAGGAATTGCATGTGTTCAAACAGCGCTGCACGAGCTCGCCGCGGTAGGGTTCAAAGGCCAAAATGTGACAATGCGATACGTGCAACAAACGTCTTCCCAAATACGTAATTCATTTGTCAACAAAAAGAAGCACTGAGGTCTTCCTGCGGGTTTCTGCCAAAATACAAGTTGAGAAAAAGCAAGAACTTCGTCAACATTAATAAATGTTATTATTGTAATTTTACTGTTGCTCTGTAAAATAAAATAATAATGAAAATAATAATTACAACAGCTCTATTAAAACATTTATTGTAACATTTACACACAGTGTTCAGACCAGGATCTATAATATTTTCTAATGTTTTAAAAGAAGTCTCTTCTGCTCAGCAAGGCTGCATTTATTTGTAAGGCAAAAATACATGCCTGATTCAAGAAGGGGGTCTAAAAATGGCCAAAAATATTATTTTACTAACTTATTAATTTTAAGTTAAGTTGTGTTTTATTGGTATAATGTCTGCTAGAATGCTAAAAAAATGTTCAGTGTTACGTAAATATTTTTAAATAATTGTTTTGTAAAAAAAAAAATTCTTTGAAAAGCAAGACATAACAGTAAAAAGCACATGTTGGCTATTTATTTATGCAATGATGAAAAAATTGGCAAAATGGGGGAAAAAACTTGAAAAACCGTGTTCGGCCTTCGGCCCAGTTTCATTTTGTTCGGCTTCGGACAAGAATTTTCATTTCGGTGCATCCCTAAACTGAACCATTTGATTTTATTCCTATTTTATACATAAAAAATATTTACATTTTATTATCACTCACTACTGCTAAAACTACATGTCAGTTTATAAGGTTTTATAAGAGTCCTGACTGTTTTCAACACCGTCAGATATTAAAACATTTAAAAGCCTAATCAATATCAATGTCTGCCTTCATTCTAAAGAGCTGCTTTCCATGTCTGAGCTGCTGTGAACTGAGTTTATATTTAATTACGTAGTTCCTAACAGTAGCCAGCAAGACAAATAGGCTAGCTATTGCATTTAATACGTGTGATATGCAAAATATAGTTATTTTTCTCAACACTATCAGCTGTCAATACTTTTTTCTTATGGTAGTAGCTACTAAACTAATAAAGCAGAAAATCAGTTTGATCCATCCTTTAGTCTTAATTCATCCATTAATTTAAGTGAATACTAACGACCTATCTATCTTGTATCGGTTGGTGGCAAGGAAATTAGATGAAGTGGGAGATTACACCATAAAGAACGCATTATTCCAAAATGATTCCTTGATAAAGTCATCAGTTTCTTAAAAAACAAAACTACCAATGTGAATAGGAAAACAATACTCACTACACACAGAGGCAGAGAGCTCCCTGAATGGTCTCGCTGTCCCGAATGAGGTATGTTCCATCTCGTCCTTTCTTGCAGAGCAGCTCCTCACATCTCTGTTTGCTTATCGGCCCATGATACGCAGGATGATCCATGTTTCACATCACACGTGTGAGGAGCAATGTGTCATGCAAGTCACTGCTGTTTGCTCAAAGGATACTAAAATGTCACGTCAAGTCCACAATTAGAATCTTCCTTCATGCCCACGCTCAGAAATTATGATACACAGCGAGATAGTCTGAGAAGTCTGAGCATCTTTCCGTCTGAGGCTATACAAATACTGCACACGCAAACCTTCTAATGTCACACAGGAAGTCGGTTTGCATGTGTGCGTTTGCTTGCTAGTAGGCTAGTGGTCAAGGAAGTGTAAAAATGTCAAAATCAACAAGTAGCCTAACCATAAGATCTCAACTGAAGCTCTGTGTAATACTCTTTTAATTCAACTAAAATGAAATCTATTTTATCTTAAATTAAATCTATTTTATCTTTGCTTAAAAAATAGTCGGGTGCTTATTTAAAACGCTCACTTGAAACATTCTCCTACTGAGCTTTCAGACATTTACTAACATTCAAATCAAGTTTCAGTCCCGTAAACATTGACGACTTAACTTTTATTTTAAATAACAGTTCATTTACAAATTATGCTTAATTCCCTTTAATTGTTCTAAAAGGCATTTAAAAGATGAAGGTTTCCACCTGCTTTCAGCCTCCTGTGATGCTAGTAATGAACGAATTTGTGTTTTTAAACAAATCTTTTAAAGGTGACATATCATGAAAATCTAACTTTTCCAGGTTTTAAGTGCTATAATCAGGTCCCTGGTGCATCTACCAACCAAGGAAACGTGAAAAAAATTTACCCAGTAACTTTGTTTTGGTAAGCCTTTTTCTGCAAGCATCTGATTTCGAACCCTTGGTGATGTGGCAAAGCAAACTCATTATAATATTACCACCAGTGTTGGGGGTAATATATTACAAGTAACGCAAGTTACGTAATCAGATTACTTTTTTCAAGTAACTAGTAAAGTAACGCATTACTTTTTAATTTACAAGAGAATATCTGAGTTACTTTTTCAAATAAGTAACGCAAGTTACGTAATCAGATTACTTTTTTCAAGTAACTAGTAAAGTAACGCATTACTTTTTAATTTACAAGAGAATATCTGAGTTACTTTTTCAAATAAGTAACGCAAGTTACGTAATCAGATTACTTTTTTCAAGTAACTAGTAAAGTAACGCATTACTTTTTAATTTACAAGAGAATATCTGAGTTACTTTTTCAAATAAGTAACGCAAGTTACGTAATCAGATTACTTTTTTCAAGTAACTAGTAAAGTAACGCATTACTTTCCATAAAAAGTAACTAAGTAACGTAATTAGTTACTTTTTTATGGAGTAACGCAATATTGTAATGCATTACTTTTAAAAGTAACTTTCCCCAACACTGATTACCACCTCTTAATCTGTAAGTTTCCACCCACGGCGCTGTCATTTGATTTCGCAAACGACAACAGTGTACCAGCTCTAATGCCATGGCAAAAGTTTGAGCAAAACATGCTAACTGTTCTGTCTTTGGCTGCACAGACAAGCACAGAACAATATTTCGAGTCCCAGCCTCAGAGGAGACAAGAGAGCAGTGGATTTATTGATTTATTTAGGCTACTGTAAATTGCTGCTGCCACACAGATCTAAAATAAATAAGCAATTTATTTCCCAGCTGTTTACCTTCACAGACATAACCGACTGTTTTTGTAACTGGTGTGTTTTTAACTTAAACTTAGTACTCGCATGCTGTGACAGCACGAGGCTGAATTCAGCTTCTTATTCGCAGCTTCTTATTGACGCTATCCGTTCCACCTTAAAAACGCAACGCTTCCACGTTTCTTAGCTTCTTATTCTATTTGTGTCTCTTTTTCAGAAACGAACAATGAACTATTTTAAAATGTAAATACCCATTTCTGATACCCACTCCTATAAAGACTATTCTGGTTTTGTTACAGAAAAACATGCATTTTCTGTAAAGCTGCTCTGAAACAATATGTGTTGTGAAATGCGTTATACAAATAAATATGAATTAAACTGAATGAGCCATTGCATTGTTGTTGTATTGCATTTAGAAGATGGACCTATAAATATGACATATGTGACTATACAGTTGAATAGGCCATTGCACTGATTGCCCAATTGGAGGCGCAAAATCTCAGCTGTCCTTGAGGGTGCGTTAAAAGTTTCATTAGAGGCTAAGATTCAGACATTTTTACGGTACCATTTTGAAGTTATGGACCTATAAATTTGACATATTGACAATATAGGCTTGAGCTATTGCATTCATACAGCTATCGCTATATCTCAGCTGACTTTGAGGGTGCGTTAAAAGTCATACTGTGGTCTTATTCCCAAGGCATATGAGTGTGACCAAGCAAAATTTCAGATATTTTTACTGTAGCATTTTTAAGTTATGGACCCATATATTTGGCAGATATGACAATACAATAACAGGAGAAATTGCATTATTGGCCCAATTGGTGGCGCTATATCTCAGCTTCTTTTGAGGGTGCGTTAAACGTTCCACTGAGGTCATATTCCCAGTGCACTTGACTGTAACCACACACAATTTCAGACATTTCTACTGTAGCATTTTGAAGTTATGGACCCAAAAGTTTGGCAGATATGACTATACAATAGGATAAATTGAATTGTTGGCCCAATTGGAGGCACTATATCTCAGCTGCCTTTGAGGGTGCGTTAAAAGTCATACTGTGGTCTTATTCCCAAGGCATATGACTGTGACCATGCAAATTTTCAGACATTTTTACTGTGGCATTTTTAAGTTATGGACCCATACATTTGGCAGATATGACAATACAATAACAGGAGAAATTGCATTATTATTTTGAAGATATGGACCCATAAGTTTGGCAGAAATGACAATACAGTAACTGGAGACTGCAAATGGGACAATAATGCAATTTCTCCTGTTATTGTCATATCTGCCAATAAAAATGCTACAGTAAAAATGTCTGAAAATGTGCAAGGCAACAGTCAAATGTATTGGAAATAAGACCCAAGTGGAACCTTTAATGCACCCTCAAAGGAAGCTGAGATATAGCGCCATCAATTGGGCCAATGATGCAATTTCTCCTGTTATTGTATTGTCATGTCTGCCAAATGTATGGGTCCATAACTTAACAATGCTACAGTAAAAAAATCTGAAAATATGCATGGTCACAGTCAAGGGCCCTGGAAATAAGGCCCCAGTGGAAATTTTAACGCACCCTCAAAGGAAGTTGAGATATAGTGCCACCAATTGGGCCAATAATGCAATTTCTCCTCTTATTGTATTGTCATATCAGCCTAATTTATGGGTCCATAACTTCAAAATGCTACTGTAAAAATGTCTGCAAATTTGCCTGGTGACAGTCAAGTGCCTTGGGAATAAGACCACAGTAAAAATTTTAACGCACCCTCAAAGGAAGCTGAGATATAGCGATGCCATTTGGGGCAATAATGCTATTTTTCCCGTTGTTGTCGTCATATCTGCCAAATGTATGGGTCCATAACTTAAAAATGCTACAGTATAAATATCTGAAAATTTGCATGGTAACAGTCAGGGGCCCTGGGAATAAGGCCCCAGTGGAACTTTTAAAGCACCCTCAAAGGCAGATGATATATAGCACCTCCAATTGGGACAATAATGCAATGTTCTCCAGTTACTGTATTGTCATATCACCCAAGTTTATGGGTCCATAACATTAACATGCTACAGTAAAAATGTCTGAAAATGTGTGTGGTTACAGTCAAGTGCACTGGGAATATGACCTCAGTGGAACATTTAATGCACCCTCAAAGGAAGCTGAGATATAGTGCCTCCAATTGGGCCAATAATGCAATTTCTCCTATTGTATAGTCATATCTGCCAAACTTATGGGTCCACAACTTCAAAATGCTACAGTAAAAATGTCTGAAAATTTGCATGGTAACAGTCAACGGCCCTGTGAATAAGGCCCTAGTGAAACATTCAACGCACCTTCAAGGACAGCTGAGATATAGCGCCCCCAATAGGGCCATGAATGCAATAGCTCAAGTCTATATTGTCATATATGTCAAATTTATAGGTCCATAACTTCAAAATGGTACCGTAAAAATGCCTAAATCTTTTCAGACATTAAAGCCTCTAATGAATCTTTTAACGCACCCTCAAAGGAAGTTGAGATATAGCGCCACCAATTGGGCAATCAGTGCAAGGGCCTATTTAACTGTATAGTCACATATGTCATATTTATAGGTCCATCTTCTAAATGATACAGTCAACATGTCTGAGATATATATATATTTTTTTATTTTATTTTTTTTTATAATGGACAAGCACACTGGGTATAACTTTCAAAACACCCTCGGAGACAACATGGTACAGTAACCAACAATGCAATGGCTCATTCAGTTTAATTCATATTTATTTGTATAACGCATTTCCCAACACATATTGTTTCAGAACAGCTTTACAGTAAAATGCACGTTTTTCTGTTATAAAACCAGAATAGTCTTCATAGGAGTGGGTATCAGAAAGAACAGTTGAAGTCTAGTACAAATGATAGTATTTACAAATACCATATATTCATTTAAGCAAACTTTGTGTGCATTTTAAAGCAATGAAAATGTCATCATTTTGTATCTAGAGTCCTCTATTCACAGGTGCTGGGTCATATGAAGTCTTCATAAGAGGATAGATTAAAAAAATCATTACTGCACTCAAAGGATGACATGCACGTTTAATAATTAACATATTATGTAATTAGATTTAATGCTTACAGCCGGTTTTCGCTCTGATCTCAGTGTTATTAACATTTTAAAATAGTTTATTGTTGTTTCTGAAAAAGAGACACAAATAGAGACGGTCCCTAAATTGCATGAATAAGAAGATAAGAAACGCGTTTTTAAGGTGGAACGGATAGCGTCAATAAGAAGCTGTGGATAAGAAGCTGAATTCAGCCTCGTTGTGACAGCAGCTTTCTGTCCATGTGCTGTCCCTTTGAATGTAACGTGTACGTTGCCTTGGAACTGGAATCATGGCGGAATTTCATGTGAAGTCCACTTCGCAGGGCACTTACGGTCGAATAAGACCATGCTTGAATGCTGCTGCCTGAACAAGAGACCTCTTTACTGAAGTGAAAGTGTTGACTGTTGTCACTATCTCGCGAACGCGCCGGTGTTAACGAGATTTTTGGTTTCCGTGATTTTCGGTTTCAGTGATTTTCGGTTTCAGTGGGCGGAGCATACATGAATATTCATGAGTTTCTCGGACATGCGCGTGGAACCAAGTGGAACTGAGCATTTCAGTTCATGCTCCTTGTATCTCAGCAGGTTTAATGGAATATTTTTAAAAAGGTACATATATTTACAGTGTTGCACAAACCTATGCGTGATGGGAAGTTCGGATAATTTTACCGACTCGGACCTTTGAGTCTCGTTCATCAAAATGAACGAATCTTTTTTTCGAGTCATTTCGTTCATTTTAGCAAAATACAATTAAAATGTTACGTGTTACTTCCCTAACACGTCTACTAATGCAAACGTTGATCACATTACAAACAATACAAAACTGCAATAAGAAACAGAAAAGATTAATTAATTGTTTACCTGAGGTCAGTCTATGATTAGCTCACCTCACCTCTTATCTGACAAGTCTTCGGGTTTGAGGCGTTCGTTCATCACGTGACAGCCCCATACGCTTTAACCAATGCAGTCTGAGCCGGAAAGAGAATTGATTAGTTCATCTCTCGAGTCTTCGGGTTTTTCGAGTCATTCGTTCATCACGTGACAGACCCTTAAACTTACCCTATTCAGTCTGAGCCGGAAAAAGAATTGATTAGTTATTTATTTATTTATTTTATTGAAGATATAACATTCACAAGGGGATACAGTCATAGCAATAAAATACACACACCCAGAATACAAAACAATAAATACATAAAGAATAATAAAAATGAAATATAAACAGAACAAAAACAAATAAATAAAAAGTTAAACATCTTTTTTTT
>NW_015505264.1:1655896-1657068 GCF_001515645.1 Sinocyclocheilus grahami | reverse complement strand
ATATATTCATATATTCATTTAAGCAAACTTTGTGTGCATTTTAAAGCAATGAAAATGTCATCATTTTGTATCTAGAGTCCCAGGTGCTGGTATCTAGAGTCCTCTATTCACAGGTGCTGGGTCATATGAAGTCTTCATAAGAGGATAGATTAAAAAAATCATTACTGCACTCAAAGGATGACATGCACGTTTAATAATTAACATATTATGTAATTAGATTTAATGCTTACAGCCGGTTTTCGCTCTGATCTCAGTGTTATTAACATTTTAAAATAGTTTATTGTTGTTTCTGAAAAAGAGACACAAATAGAGACGGTCCCTAAATTGCATGAATAAGAAGATAAGAAACGCGTTTTTAAGGTGGAACGGATAGCGTCAATAAGAAGCTGTGGATAAGAAGCTGTTGTGACAGCAGCTTTCTGTCCATGTGCTGTCCCTTTGAATGTAACGTGTACGTTGCATTGGAACTGGAATCATGGCGGAATTTCATGTGAAGTCCACTTCGCAGGGCACTTACGGTCGAATAAGACCATGCTTGAATGCTGCTGCCTGAACAGCTCCTCGAGCTGAAGGGATCCCCCGAATTTGGTGGAGAGTCGCCAGTGTTATGAGATTTTTGGTTTCCTTGATTTTCGGTTTCAGTGGGCGGAGCATACATGAATATTCATGAGTTTCTCGGACATGCGCGTGGAACCAAGTGGAACTGAGCATTTCAGTTCATGCTCCTTGTATCTCAGCAGGTTTAATGGAATATTTTTAAAAAGGTACATATATTTACAGTGTTGCACAAACCTATGCGTGATGGGAAGTTCGGATAATTTTACCGACTCGGACCTTTGAGTCTCGTTCAGCAAAATGAACGAATCTTTTTTTCGAGTCATTTCGTTCATTTTAGCAAAATACAATTAAAATGTTACGTGTTACTTCCCTAACACGTCTACTAATGCAAACGTTGATCACATTACAAACAATACAAAACTGCAATAAGAAACAGAAAAGATTAATTAATTGTTTACCTGAGGTCAGTCTATGATTAGCTCACCTCACCTCTTATCTGACAAGTCTTCGGGTTTGAGGCGTTCGTTCATCACGTGACAGCCCCATACGCTTTAACCAATGCAGTCTGAGCCGGAAAGAGAATTGATTAGTTCATCTCTCGAGTCTTCGGGTTT
>NW_015505264.1:1655035-1655597 GCF_001515645.1 Sinocyclocheilus grahami | reverse complement strand
AATGAACGAATCTTTTTTTCGAGTCATTTCGTTCATTTTAGCAAAATACAATTAAAATGTTACGTGTTACTTCCCTAACACGTCTACTAATGCAAACGTTGATCACATTACAAACAATACAAAACTGCAATAAGAAACAGAAAAGATTAATTAATTGTTTACCTGAGGTCAGTCTATGATTAGCTCACCTCACCTCTTATCTGACAAGTCTTCGGGTTTGAGGCGTTCGTTCATCACGTGACAGCCCCATACGCTTTAACCAATGCAGTCTGAGCCGGAAAGAGAATTGATTAGTTCATCTCTCGAGTCTTCGGGTTTTTCGAGTCATTCGTTCATCACGTGACAGACCCTTAAACTTACCCTATTCAGTCTGAGCCGGAAAAAGAATTGATTAGTTATTTATTTATTTATTTTATTGAAGATATAACATTCACAGGGAATACAGTCATAGCAATAAAATACACACACCCAGAATACAAAACAATAAATACATAAAGAATAATAAAAATGAAATATAAACAGAACAAAAACAAATAAATAAAAAGTTAAACATCTTTTTTTT
>NW_015505264.1:1585602-1654408 GCF_001515645.1 Sinocyclocheilus grahami | reverse complement strand
CAGTTCTTAATAAACACAGATTTTTTTCCCACGCAGCACATTCTGATTAAGAATTGATTAGTTCATCTCTCGAGTCTTTCGAATCGTTCGTTCTTTTGTCACGTGACGTGACAGCATTGGATAGAGAAATTAGTTCATTTACAAGCTTCCTTACAAACGGGGTGCATAGTTATTATTATTATCATCATTATTATAATTATTATAAATATTATAATTATTTACTCTTACAGTTACGTGATGCGTTTCTGGTCTCAAATTGTAGCTTTTTACTTCTTACAGTTTATAAATGTCTGAATTTCTGTCATGATGGTTCTTTTCCATAACACTGAATGTTGTAACAAAGGTAATAAAGAGTTGGTTATTATTATTATTAAGTCTCTTTCCGGCTCAGTCTGCATAGGGTAAGCTTAAGGGTCTGTCACGTGATGAATGATCTACTCGAAAAACCCGAAGACTCGAGAGATGAACTAATCAATTCTCTTTCCGGCTCAGACTGTATTAGTTAAACTTATGTGGCTGTCACGTGATGAACGAACGACTCGGAAAACCCCGAAGACTCGAAACAGGTGAACTACTTGATTAATTCCAGTACAGAACCTATATGATGCTGCGCATGCGCGACTGAATGAATCACTCGCCGAGACGACTCGTTCCTCCCGAGTCACGTTAAAGATTTGTTCAAAATGAACGATTCGTTCAAGAACGACCCAACACTACTAAACTACATTTGTTCATCATTTCGTAACAGTTTACAATGTTTTACTAGTTTGCAGTCGTCGCTGACTGAATGATTGCATTTGCAGACATTCAGCACACTTAACTTACTTTGATTTCAGTTCGTTGTGCTGTAGTTTGCAATGCTTTAAATCTATGTCTGTTGTTAGTTGTTATCATTTGAGTACAACAGCTGAAATAAACTTGTATTTGTGGACTAATCGTTTTTCATCTATCCTGGTGTGATTGTTCTTAAACTGTTAGACTTTATTTACAAAATGAACAGGAATCTAAGACCACACACACAAGCATGGAAGTGTTCCTTTAATAAATAAAATTTTGGTTTAAACAAAATTGTATGGACAAAAGTTTAAAAAGTAGCCTACATTTGGCACACTGTAAATGAGAAAACGAATACTTCACTGCATTTTATGGAATGGAATAAGAAACTAATTTCATGTTAAAAAATAATTTTATTAACAAATGTTCATAAGTGTGCTTGTTTTGATATGATATATACAATATTGTTCTAAGGATTTGTATTAGTAAGGTTCTTTGTTCATGTTCACCAACTGCATCAGATTAAAAATATTAAAAAACATTAACATTGTGAAATAATTTTACAATTTAAAATAAAGTTTTTCCCCCTGTGATGTCAGATCTCAACTTCTCCTCTTCAGTGTCTCATGATCATTCAGAAATCATTCTAATTATGATTTGCTGCACAAGAAACATTTATGATTATTATCACAGTTGAAAATGGTTGTACTGCTTAATGAAGTGTGGAAACCATTATACAGCGACAAGATTCCTTGATGAATGGAAAGTTTAGAAGAACAGCATTTATTTGAAATAGAAATCTTTTTTTTACCTTATAAATGTCTTTACTGTCATTTTTATTAAATTAATGCATCATTGAAGAACAAAAATATAAATTTCTTAAAAAGAAAAAGAAATCATAGTAATCCCAAACTTTTGAATGGTAATGTCCTGTATCAAATGGGATTTTGAGTGTGAATCACTATTGAATTCATATTTTTAAAAACAAAATGTCACTGTCTCACATAACATCAACATCCACACCAACACACATTTTACCAACATCTTATCACAAGCTAATCAAGGCCACAATCCAATCTTTATTCCATTTTATTTTTTATAATAAGAGGCCTATTTTTATTTATTTATTTATGTAGTCATTTAGCAGACGCTTTACACATACATACACATGACAAAAAAGAAAACAAGTAGATAGAATAGAAAAAAAATAGAGAAAGCTAGTGTTAAGAGGCCTTTTTTTAAAGAAAACAAGCAGTTGGAAAATGAATAGAGAGTGCAAGTGTTAAAGGGTCAAGTCAACAAATAGATGGAATAGAATTACAATAGAGAGTGCTAGAGTTAGACGGTCAAATATAGATGGAAGAGATGTGTTTTTAGCTGTTTCTTGAAGATGGCTAAGGACTCAGCTGCTCGAATTGAGTTGGGCAGGCCATTCTACCAGGAGGGGACAGTTTATGAATATATATATATATATATATAAAGCCTAATTAAGAGTATATATATGTTTGTGAAACTTTATGACAAAGCCTATAAATAATGTTGCATGAGTGTTTGTCGTGCATCAAAATAGACCATGCATTTGTATCAATGATCATCGTGTATCATCCAGGTACAGTCAGTGCAACACATGGTCAAAGAACAGATGACACAGAATAACATCAGTGTAGGTTGCAAAATGTTTATTAGGCCACTTATATGGTGGTGAATATTATTTCATTCATTGCCAGAAGATGACCGTTTTAAAACTTAAAAGGTAACAGAAGAGCATAAAAATAAATAATTGAAATGGTAGTTGGATCTGTGCTACTATTGGAAACCTGTGTAGCTGTAATCATCCAGGCGTTCTGGGATTTTTGGTTTCACTGTGCAAATGGAACCTTAAACCTTGTGATAATCTTAATTTGTAAATTTACATTTGTTTGTAAAAATGTTTAACTATTTTACATTGGAAAAAGAAAAAAATATGTTTTTGCAGCAGTGTATGATTGTATCATAGTTTACAACCAGACAGCAGACAATTCACAACCAGACAACATGGAGAACGTTGAACGGGGTAAGTTAAGACATGGATCATCACACCAGTATACAAAAAATATATATGTCCACAGATACGTTTCTATAGGTTTATTTCATTTCTTGCAGGCAGTGATGTATTCAACAAATGATAACAACTAATAACAGACACAGTTATAAAGCATCGCAAGCTAGAAATGAAGAGCACAAAGAACTAAAATCAATGTATAGGCTACAACTAGCTGAAGTTTGCTGTGCTTTATCCTAACATTACACAAAGAATGTCTGCAATCATTCAGTCAGCGACGACTGCACAAAACGTGCACTGTAAACTAATAAAAACATTGTAAACTGTTACGAAATGATGAACAAATGTAGTTTAGGCATAGGTTTGTGCAACACTACATATATTTACCTTTTTAAAAATATTCCATTAAACCTGCTGAGATACAAGGAGCATGAACTGAAATTCTCAGTTCCACACGCATGTCCGAGAAACTCATGAATATTCATGTATGCTCCGCCCACTGAAACCGAAAATCAAGGAAACCAAAAATCTCATAACACTGGCGACTCTCCACCAAATTCGGGGGATCGCTTCAGCTCGAGGAGCCCTCTCGAACGCCATCCTCCGCTCGTGCGTCGTTAGCCTCCCGGGATCGCTTGATCGGTGGGCTCCGGACCGCGAAGACAAGCGACAACGGTGTACCAGCTCTAATGCCATGGCGAAAGTTTGAGCAAAACATGCTAACTGTTCTGTCTTTGGCTGCACAGATGAGCACAGAACAATACTTAAGAGTCCCAGCCTCAGAGGAGACAAGAGAGCAGTGGATTTATTGATTTATTTAGGCTACTGTATATTGCTGCTGCTGCCACACAGATCTAAAATAAACAAGCGATTTATTTCCCAGCTCTTTACCTTCACAGACATAACCGACTGTTTTTGTAACTGGTGTGTTTTTAACTTAAACAGTACTCACATGCTGCGACAGCCGCTTTCTGTCCGCGTGCTCTATTCTGGAAAAGGGGGCGGGGAGTAGCAGCTCATTTGCATTTAAAGACACAGGCCCGAAAAACAGCGTGTTTCTGCTTCCACTCAAAACAGGCATTTTCAAAATTATATAATAAATGATCTGTGGAGTATTTTGAGCTGAAACTTCACAGACACATTCTGGGGACACCAGAGACTTATATTACATATTGTAAAAAGAGGCATAATATGTCACCTTTAAGTGAACGAATCGTTCTTGTGACCGCTTTGGTTATAAATGTTTTTCTCTTAATCTTTTTTACTGTAGTGTACCTTAATAAATTCCAGTTCAAGTTGAAGGATGAGTGAAAATTTAAGGGAAAAAGATAAATTTGCTGAAAAATGATGAAAACGTTTATGATGCACACTTTGGAGTCTCAGTCGTAGGCCTATGGCCCTGTGCTAAACGGAATATAATGTGCACTTGCGGTCTTACAGACTTACAGTCCCTTACGAAAATTAACCATGGTTTTACTACAAATAAAACCAAAAAACCATGGTTACTATTGTTAAACCATAGTAACCACAAATTAACCATGGTTTTGCTACACTAATCATTTACCATTTGTAGTAAAATTGTAGTAATCAATATGCCAAAAAAACATGGTTACTACACTTTTACTACAATTAAAATAATTTTCGTAAGGGATGGCCACTGTGTGCACGTGTCCGTTAAGTCTACGAGACCGTAGGGCAGGGCTGGCCAACTTCGGAGGGCAGGTGTGTTTGATTAGGGTTGGAGCTAAACTCTGCAGGACAGTGGCCCCCCAGGACCGAAGTTGCCCAGCCCTGCCGTAGGGTGTCCCATTCATCATTTTAGCGTTCAGAAGGGAGCTCGTGAGTGTCCCCTTTGCGCCACTATGGGCACTCGATACGACTTCTGCCGAGCAGCAGACTTCTACCCGACAGTCAAAGCGGCATTACGTCACAAAAGTGCAGACTCAGAGGAAGACCGCGAGGATTTAGGGTACGATTTGGGACAGGGCCATTATCGAATTCTTGCATTGTTTCAGTCAACTCGGAGATGAATCGACTGAGTGAATGATTCAATGACGCGATCACTTGTTGCCTCCTTCCGACATAATGAATCTTTTTAGTGATTTCAATTATTCAAAAGATTTGAGTCAATGAGAATCAAAGCCATTGTTGGGTGCACTCTGCAGTGCCAAAAACCAAAATATGCTGAAGACAGGATTTAATCAAAGATTTTCTTCATAGCACATTAATGTTCAACTATTTTAATTCGCCTATTCACTGCTGCAACTGCTGAAATTTATCCACTGATCACACTCATTGGTGTGGTCACAATAAGTGACAATCAAATCAAAAGTGAATGTCTAGACTGCCATGCTCTTCAAACATGATAATATCCACTTGCAGTACTGAAGGTGAAGTGTCCCATCTACCTGTCTAATGGAGAAGGAGAGGGCGGGGATAATCAGCCCTGACCAAGACGTTTAAACTCCAGCAGGGAAGCGGGGAGGAGGATAAGGATTGTAATTTGGATTTAAGAAGATTACTTTGCAGAAGAGCTCGCTCTCCATCTGCAGTCAGCCTCACACATCCAGTGACGTTATAATGACTAAATCTTTGTTATCTTGATTCAAATCGCGAGTTGATGACCTGATTGACCGTAATGATTTCGCAGTATGGTTAATTATTCATATTTCCTGTTGTGAGCTAAATTCGCTACAGTGGATAACGAGCATTGCTGGATTGGCTTGGCCTGGATCTTTGTTGAATAGGCATTGTGAATTTTAGAGCTGAAAAGCTTAGAGGAAATGAAGACGCGACCCACAGGAAACAATTCCAACACCGACTGGATGGGCTCCCTGTGCCCTGCCCTCACATCCATGCCCCTCAAGCACCTGGCGGTTCCTGGTGAGAAAACGTATTTTCCTTTTTGACATTTAACTGAAATTAAATTAAATATTGAAGTGTGGGTAAAAGTAAAACAAGGTATTTTCCATTTATAGCTATTTAATTTTAATGCAATTATTTGTTACACTGCAAAGACAGCACAGAGTTTATTTCTCATTGTTTTCTTTTTGGGGGGCCTGTCACTAGCCCTGTTTCCATTTTTTTGCTGTATTAACAATATATTCATATTTTGATTATTCATTATTAATTGTTGTTGTTAGTAGTAGTAGTAGTAGCAGTAGTATCTATTTAATATTGATTAATAAATTGTTCATTTTAATTAAATATATAGCTATATAATACAATATATATATATATATATATATATACAAATATGCAAATGTGAAATTTATATATAAATATTAATTTATACTTATTTCATTTATATTACAGATTATATATTTCTAGATGTTATATTATTTCTATACTTTTTATATATTTATAAATATTATATAACACTAAATATATAATACATATTTTATTAATATATACATCTTAATTTTTAGACTTAAAATCCAACTATTATTAAAACAATGCAAAATGTAATAATGTAAAAAAAATTTAAAAAAATAACGACAATGATGACATAATCCTTTCAGGATGATAATTCTATATCCTTTTTGACAATTTGTCTTGTTTTTTTTAGGCTTTCATTAGAGGACAGTCTTAAATGATCAAACCTGTTCCTGTGATTTTGTATAGAAAACAATTAATTATTGAAAGCTGGATATTTCTAATAAATCTTTAATATTGTTAATAATCTAATAAACAACTTGTAGAGTCATGACATAATGGCTAGGACTATAGAACTGTCCTGAGTTCTTTGTCTTGATGCTGCCTTTATGCTTGTGCTCTAGGTTCTCATGATTCCTTCAGCTTCTGGGTGGATGAACAAGCTCCAGTCGGTCCAGACCAGAAAACGTATGTGAAGCACCTGGCTGCGATATTCCGCTTCCTGGCCAAGAAGGTGATGAAGAAGTGGTCCATGACCCAGAACCTCACCTTCAGGGAACAGCTCGAGGGAGGAATACGCTATTTCGACCTGCGTGTTTCCTCCAAACCAGGAGAACCAGGCCACGAAATATACTTTATACACGGGCTGTTTGGACACAATGTACGTGATGGCCTTAATGACATTAACAATTTTTTTAACCTACACAAGAAAGAGGTTGTTTTTTTAGACTTTAACCATCATTATGCAATGAGCGAGGAGCACCATCATTACCTAATCAAGATGCTGAAGGACGTGTTTGGTCACAAGCTCTGCAAGATTGACGTGGTGGAGGACATCACTCTGAATTATCTGTGGGAGAACAGGTACCAGGTGAGCTCTGGATGTCACCACACAATCTGATGATAATAATAATGGCTTTACGTAAAGAAGAAAATCTGAAACGTTTTTTGACGAGAAGAAAAAGCCGCAAATATCAATGGAAAGTGTTGGTGGACAGATGGTTTTAGGTCAGTGATTAATCTGCTTGATATCTAAATCTGTGAGAACTTGAGATAACAGTTAGTGCCCTTTAGATGGAGGAAAAAAGACACTCATTATGAGAGGTTGACTTTTTAACACTTTAAAACAAATCCAAGCCTTCGTCATAGCGATTAGGTGATCAGTCATACTGAAACTTATTTCAAAACAGCTGTCAAAAACCGGAAAACATAACGTTTTTCCTGTTACCAATACAAATGCTAGTTCTGTCTCACAGCATCAATACACAAACTCATACTGCACATGCAAAGCTGTTTCTGGCTAGATTCCTTTGATATCAATTAAAATATATATTTTTTTATTAATAGTTTGTTGTCAAAGAAATGTCTGTATCTGATCTGTATTTGCATCAGCACTATAAATGAGATATGGAAATAATTGGATTTTTTTGTGAGTGTTTACTTTTTACTGTAATACCAAACTTGAAGTTATGAATGTTTTGTTACCAATTTATTGTGTCCAGTTGTCAGTCCTGTGTTCCGTGTCTTGTGTTTTCCTCCCCCACGTGCTTTCCATAACCCAGTTTTCCCTCATGTGCAATTATGTTATTGCTCCCAGGTTTTTTTTTCGTCATCCCCTCGTCATGTCATGTGTATTTAAAGTGTTTCCTGTTCTGAGTCTAGTGTGCGGTATTGAATGTCGTCTTTCCCCGCTACGTGTGTGTTCCTGGTTCCCTTGATGTCAATTAAAGTCTGTTCGTTGAAAGTTTACTCCTTGTCTCCTCGTTCCTCGCTCCGCGTTCCTACACAGTAGCGATCGTGACACCAGTGTTATTTTAGTATCATTGAGATACTATTATTGCTTTTGTTAATATTTTAAATAAGTTTTTATCATAAAATATTTTTTTCCCATTTTATACTTCACATTATTGTTACAGTTTTAGTAATTTTGTTCTGTTTTTATAATTTACGTCTTTTTTGTTTGTTTATATAGTTTTATTAATTTTACAGTATTCAGTTATAGTTTTAGTTATTTTAGTACATCGAGTCAAACTAAATTAAAATGAAAAATGTCACATTGGCAACTAGCTGAAATAGATGTGCTTTTATATTTTATTTCAAGTAATGGAAATTATTTTTTGGTTTTAGTTTTAGTTTCACTTTTAGTTTGTTAACTATAATAACCCTGGCTGAATTAGTGCAGATGACTCTTTGTGTGTCTGTGGTGTGTTGCACCAGAGTTCAGCTATTCCAACTGTGTACTGAACCCTAATCACCATAGGATTAATGTCTCGCCTCCACTCCGATAGAGACAGACAAGTGTACAAATGGCAAAAACTGGACACCAACATCCCATTTGAGTACTCTATTTGTGAACACCTTCCGTTTAACAGATTCTCATGTTAGTCTTTGTGGACATAACTGATTAAGATGACATGCAAATCAACATGGTGTTCTGATTAATAACTGAAAAGGTGGTGAACCAAGTCCAAGTCATTTTTCAGAGTATTTTGAGGTTCAAATGGATTTTTACATTTTGAAAATATAAATGGTTATTAGTAAATCACAGAAAATTGAAAAGTCATGGGGCCTTTGAATATTGTTAGTAGGCAAAACTGTTGAGAAATGCTCTTTTGGCTGTTGTGGGTAGTTACTATATGGTTGCTAAGTTAAATGGTTTTACCACATTGTAAAGTGGTTTCTAGATTATTTTGAGTGGTTACTATACTGTATGCTTACTAGAACCCAACATCTACCAACCAAGTCTAATTCTTGTTCCTAAACAAGTCTCACGTGCTTATCTATGAGTAATTTTTTTGGTCTATTTTTATCGTCTAAGATAGCACACCTCTCCTTAAAGCAACAGTTTATCGTAAAATGAAAACTCATTTACAATTTAGTTGTAAATTTGTATGACTTTCTTTTTTTGTGTGGAAAATGTAAAAGAAGATTAAAAAACACACAATGGTTGCCAAAGACCAAAATGGTTACCAACATTTTTCTAAATATCATCTTTTGTGTTCAGCAGAAAAAAGAGAGTCATACATGTTTGGAATAACATGAGGATGAGTAAATGATGACAGAATGATCAGTTAAAATTTACTTTGATTGTTCACTTTAGGAATTCTGTTGATTATAAGTAATTTTAACTAACTCATCAGACTATTAGTAGAGTTTTAGTAGACTGCAAAGTTATTTATAGTCAACAGTATGTCTAAAGGGGACCATCAAAATAAAGTGTTAAAGAATTTTCATTTTTGGGTGGATCATCCGTTTAATAATTTGGATAATTCAAGGTTTTACTGTTGCTAAAATGTGTGTACTGAATTTTAATATTTCAATACGGTTTGTTCTAAATGCGCGCTACAGCAAGTATTTTGAAAGTACCACTAATAATATCATAATTAGCACCCATCATGTCAATTTAGAACAATGGCTCATTCAGTCTCTGGCATTTGTGTTTGATTTTACAGGTCATAGTGTTCTACCATCACCCATCTGCTGAGGGCTGTCCTGTGATGTGGCCTGGTAGTAAAATTCCTGCCCCATGGGCCAATACCACAGACACCACCAAGCTCATCCAATTCCTGGAGACAACTCTGAGTGAACGAGCCCAAAACGGCAGCTTTCATGTCTCTCAAGCCATTTTAACCCCACGTGTCAAGACCATCGCCAGGGGCCTGGTACAGGGGCTAAGAAACTACCTGGTGGAGAAGTGAGTATTTAAGTAAAGGAAGCTGTTTTTGTTCGTTTTGTCTTGTTTGGCTGCTGTCCTCTCTCGGTCTCTCTCTCTATCTATATATTATAAACTCCTATAAATGAATTACTATAAAATGTAGCCTATAAAAATTATTTTAGCTTATCATTTTTGTTTAGTTTAAGCTGAAGTACTAAAATAACTATAACTAAATAAATAAAATATTAAAATAAAATCTAATTAAAAATATTAACAAAAACCATAACAGCATATTGGTGATTAAAACAACACTGATCAGAGTTATTATAATTAACTAAAAACTAAAACCACAAAAAATGTTGATACCTCAAATAAATTAAAATGTAAAACCATATTAAAAAAATAATAAAAATGACACGAACCCAAAATTAAAAATAAAAAAAATTCAATAAAATTAAAGCAGAAAACCTAATTTCTTCCTTCCAGTCAACTTTGCATTTAATATGCTTTGATACAGCACTCTGTGAACAGCCACCCCTTTCAGTAACGACCTTCTGTGACTTACGCTCTTTGTGGAGGGTGTCAATGATTGTCTCCTGGACCATTGCCAAGTCAGCAGTCTCCCCCATTATTGTGGTTTCAAATAACAAGAGATACCCGGAATTTATACTGTAGGGATGGTCATTTAATGAAACTCAAATGTAAATATTCTAATATTTTGAGATACTGGATTTTTTACTTTCATGAGCTGTAAGCTCTAATCATCCAAATTAAACCAAAAAAAACTTTGAAATGTTTTACTTTACATTCAATGAATCTTGAATATATGGAAGTTTCACTCTTTGAAATAAGTTACAAAAAATGAACTTTCTCACGATATTCAAAATTTTTTAGATGCACCTGTCCTGTATATATACTGTATGTATATCCCTTACAGAGCTTGTGTTGGAATAATTTTTAAATCATCCACTAGGTGGCAGGCCCAACAACATTGCAAATTTGGTAAGTGGGGTCTGAGGAAACTTTTCTTGAGGACAAATGCAGGGGTCCACTAAGATCCCAGCCTACTCATTGGGCCCGGTTGAAGGGGCCCCTCTTAAAAATTCCCAGGCATATTGAAATACACTACTGGCTTTTGATCTATGCATACAGAACATCTGCATATTGTGTACAGTACATATAGTCTCCAAACTATATATTGTATGCTCTTGTGAGTATAGCATTTGAAGTTAGACTGTCTGAATTTAATAAGACATAGTGGCACATACTGACCGACACAGAAGTATGGAGCCTTGTGCTGTGTCTTAGCGGACATCCTAGTGAGAGAGCCGTCTCGGAGGAAGTTGTTTAATTCTGCCTGAGTGTGGAAGTTGGATTGTTTATTATTCTGGGATAAACACAGTCTGAGCTTCCCATTTCCTGGTTTTGTCCGGGCTGCTGTGGTAGATCACTGTGGAGCTTGGGAAGTGTATTTCTAGTCAGAGCTGACTCAGCTGACCTGAAATAGAATTATGATGAATAGAAAGAAAAAGAACAATTTATTTGAATTTTGCATCCTACATGTCTATTCTTACATGTGCTTCTGTTGTTTCACTCACAGGAACCTTCCAACCATAATGACGTGGGTGGAGGCACAAAAGCCAGGAGTAGATGGGGTCAATATCATCACTTCAGACTTTGTAGAACTTGTGGACTTCGCAAACACTGTCATTAAATTAAATAACCTCTTCATTCAGGATCGGCCAGGCACATGACCTTTTCAGTGACCACCATGAAGACTGAAAGTGTGCTGACCATAAGGACCTGGAATCACATGGGGGTCACAGCAGGTGACGGATATTTATGACCATTTTTTTATATTTAATTCAACAGACCTTTAGGTGCCATCAATCTGATGCCCATGTTCACTGAAACACAAATGTTGTTTTTATTCTTTTCAACAACAGTTGTTCGCCTACAGTTCATGTATTGAAGGAAACTATTGTAATTATTCATGATTAATTATAATATTTTAGAACATATTTTAAGAATTGTTAAATGTTTGTTTTTTATCACAATATCAGAGCAAGAACAAACAGGGTCATTGAGTTTTTTCTTATGTCTTGAAAAATAAAGTTCATTGAGTTTTTTGTTGCATCATGAAAAAGAAAGTTTCCAATATTTTATATAATATCTCAGCACATTAAAAATATACAATGGCTCATATGTATACCTGATGTGATCAACAGTTTCTGGTCTTTATTTGTGTTTGGAAGATGTGGGTCTCGGTCATGGCAGGAACCTTATTTTGACAGCTGGTGCAATACAACAATAAACAGTTTTTCTATTTTCCATCGCCTCGATTTTCTTAGAAAATTTGTCAAAATAATAAATTCTACCATGGTGGATAATATTTTATAATTTAATTAAAAAACAATGTCTCTGGGGTGTTTTTTGACAAGTAAATACATTCTTTAAATTTTTATTCATACAAAAATTTTATTTAAAAATTAAATTATACATTGTGGCCTTTTAAATGTATGTTTTATTTTTCAGTGGTACTTTAATATTATTTATCAATTAGTTTTTGTTTTTTATATATTTATTTTTATTTATTATTTATTTATAGTTTAATATTTATATATTTATTTTGGTTTTAGTTTTAGCCTTGGAACATTTCTAATTTTGTCTAATATTTATACTTGTTTTATTTTTTTATGTAATATTTTTATTTTATTTCAGTTTTATTTATATTACAGAAAACTATTTTAATAGTTTTAGTTAACAGTAACAACACTGCATGACACAAACATGAAAGGCTTTGAGAGATTTACCTCCCTTTAAATGAAGTACTTAAATTTCTTTAAAAAAAAACAAAATCAAGTGTAATCAAATTTTTTTTCCCACTCTAAATCTCAGCTTAATTTATTGCTCTTCAGTATTTAAAAAAAAATTCTTACCAGTATTCACAGAAACAATGTGAGTGTCTGAACATCAAGGGCCCTTCAGAGTGCAAGATCTTCCACACCTGCAATTCCCTGTGACCATGTCCACATTCCAGTGTTTTCTGTGGTCTCTGGGATGGGAAAGCCATCAGATAATGATCAGGAGCATGTGAACGAGTCCACACAGAGCATTTGAATCCAATAAAGAAACAATTACGTGCTCAAAGCATGAAGGTATTTAGGAAGAGAGAAAGAAAATAGAGACAGATCTAATCAGCACAGCTGCTCTCTTTCTCTTTGGCTTTAAAATCACAGTTTTTGTTCACCGCCGCTATCGTAAAGGGAATGTTTCCCCTTCAGTTTTTCAGTTTGGATATTGATAGTGAATTTCAAATGAGAAATGCAGCCAAATTTTGAATCCAAAGACATCGTAGGGTCCGACATCATAGGGTCCGAAAAGCTCTATGCATTCGCATTTTTCTCATTTATTTTTTCATTTCATTATAAATTATAAGCATAACAATGTGAGTGAAAAGTTACATTGAAAGTATCTGAAACCCATACATTTCTGAAAAATCTGATGATCATGTTCTCCAGCTTGATTGGAGATAATCTAATGAGCTTCAACAGAAGCAAGAACATCTGACTCTTTGTACAAAGGAGTCACATGCATGACGTCATACATTTGCTAATTTGATTAAATTAAAATATTAAATTATTCTTATTAATTTTTCATAATCATGTTACTGTGTTTTAAAGGTTCCAAAATCCTGAAAATGCCCATGTTTAACCCTTGTGCTGTGCTTTATTTGGTGTTCTGGTCAAAAACGATTGCTTGTAAATATCTCATTATGCTATAGTATCACCAAATCTTGGATTCAATCTTTTAATCAACTTGTTTTATTTTCAAATTGTACAGGATTTATATTTCTTTTTGGAATGGGTTGATCACAGGCCTCATTGATCTGAGCTTATGCACCTCAGTTTAGGAGTGAAAAAAGCATTATTTGTGGATAATTTTGGCTCAGAAGGTGCGTCAGCTCAGATCAATGAGGCCTATGATCAATCAGTTACAAAAATTAGTGGAATTTTAGTGGTCAGACGTTTGGACTTTATATCAGTGATTTGACATGTAACACCAAGCCTTAAAAAACATCTTGCCAAATTTTTTGAGAAGCTCCAGACAGAGACCTGGCCAGCTGCATTTTGAAACTATGACATTCTTTGTTCTTTCCATGAAAGTGTGCACCAGTGGTCTTTATAAGACCTTAACAAACAAAATTCCTTCTCTCCATCCTTTCTTTCACACTCTCGCCTCTCCTTTTGTTCACTCCCACTATTTATTTCATTCCAGGTCCTGAAAGAATGTCAGGGGTTGTGTTTTTTTTTCATGTCGGCAGCAATGCTACTTATATAAAGGGACACTAACTGCAGTGTAATTACACGCCGCTGTGGCCTTGTGGGTACAGTGGACGTCTTCCAGTGTTTTTTGTAACTGGCTTAACGCTTGTAGCTTCTGTCTCTTTGTTTGAGGGTTCTGCTGGGTTCCCCTGGTCTTCAGGGTGAAGGGAGGCTGTATGGGGAACACAGGCCATCTGTGAACTGACCAAAGTTCATCCAGCTCTCCATTCCCTCTGTTTGTCCAGCTCATTTAGGAACTATAAAAAGTAATGACGCATTTTGATGGCATTTTAGGTAAACATACATACATTGAATTATTTATTTGGTAAATGGCATTCGTCTTGTTTCGGAGATAAAGAAAACTGGAGGAGCGTGCACTGGAGCATCCTGTTTACCAAAAGATTTCAGCCACACTTTCACTCCACAACTGGATGTTGGGTGTGAACGGCGGTGGGTGTGAATTTATGACACACGTTGTAGACGGTGTATGTTAAATAAACAAATGTTTCACTGTGTATATTTTTAGTTGACAGCTTAATTAGTGAGAGGAGGAAATCCTCTTTTTGGTATTTGATATGTTCAAAAAAACAAAATTCAAGAATTGGCCAAGTAAACTCGCAAGAAAAGTTAGTGGGGGTTTTTTCAGAGAAAACAAGCAGTTAGTAAATGAATAGAGTGCAAGTCTAAAAGGGGTACGTTTTTTTTAAAGAATAGAATTAGAATAGAGAGTGCTAGAGATGGAAGAACTGCATTATACATTCATATTATACAAACTATTAAACAATAATATACTCACAATTCCCTTGATGCAGGATAAGGATGAAGGTGAGGAATGACACTGCAAGAGACTAAAAGAAATAAATAAGGAATAAGTGATAAATAAATGCATGCTTTGATCACAGCAAAGCAGAAAATTTGACATAAGCCATAAAAATGACACATAACAAATAAACCTAGAAATATATAATTAATTAAATATATATATATGTTTTATGTACTTCTAGGCTATACCTATGTTAATGTCAACATTTTGATAAAATAAAGTGAAGATGAAATATTGTGTAACATTCTATCAATATTTCTGGTTAATTTCAAACTGTTGCTTTTAAAAACTAAAGGCGGGTGAATGTTTTGACCCATGTCACAAGAACCAGTGAGCTGTCAATGCTGGCTGAACTGCACGCGCGGCTAAATCCAGTGCGCATGCGCACTTCAGCGCACGGTCTAGTTCCAGCTGTTGCGCATTCCACAGCACAGCGGAGTCGCCGCTGGCCAAGAGCGACAGGACAGCGCCTTGAAGTCACCAAAGAGCCACGGGACTTGCTTAATTTCTTTGAAAAATAATTATTTGTAACAGAGTCCTTGTTTTCAGTTTTCTCAATAACGTTCGGCGGAGCTTTTGGACTTTACAAAGAAAGGGAAATATTGAATAGGCTTGATCTTCTTTTCTTTCTGTCATTTGGAAGCGCACAGGATATTTGCGGAAGAGCGCTATACGCACCTTCAGTATAAGTGTCTTTGGAGCTGCCATTCAAGATGACAGACATCGTTTCAGCAATGGTGAGACTTTTTCCCGTTTCACACAAAAAATAGTCCTTAAAATAAAACTTTAGCTATTTAATAGAAAGCTGTTCTTTTAGTAACTCGAAATAAGCGCACGGTGTCTGACTATATACAAACTGGGTAAATCTTTAATTAGGGATATTTACTTAAAATATTGGAAGATCAATATCTTTCAATCTATATGATTTATATGGTAATATATTTCTACACATACGGCATATGGGATAGTGTGGGGTTTTAATATTCCATGTGATGATAATGACATTTTCATCAAGCTGGACTCACTAACATAAAACTTATAAAAACAAGTATTAGATTTCTCAATTAAAAAACACAAATGCTGATTAGTTTGGTTATGACACCTGAAATTCCTCTTTTTCATAATGTAAAAACGTTCAGTCTTCTCAAAGAAAACCTAAACAACTGATTCATGTAAATACAAAATGAACTGAAATCATGTTCTTTTTAAAAGTGTCCCTAATTGTTAGCTTATGTCTAATGTTTTGTAAGTTAAATACTGATAAATATGATTGATAAGGTTTATTTTGGTTGCAGTATTTATTTAACTTAATCTATAATCGACGCTTGGCACAAGTCATGGCATGGGTCTAGATGTGTTTTGTCTGTTGAATTCATCATGGGCACTGAATCATGACTCTGAACTGAGAAATAGGCATCATGCAGTAAACATCAAACACCAGAGACAATGAAATAGCCCATTTTTAAAACAATCTGAAAGCAAACGGGTAAGGAACTAGTGTTGTGAGGTACCTGATTGAACAAGGAATAATCAAACTGAACCAAACAAACGATTTAAGGTTCATATTGTGTTTTTTGTGCATTGTTTTTGTTTTATTTGACTTAAATGTCCCATCTGTGCACAAACAACAGCATTAGAACCCTCAAACCAGATGTTTTGGTTGTAAAGTAACAGTCTATGACACTCAGAGCACAATTGTTATAGTTACATGCATAAGAGCAGCAATTATTTCATGAGTCAGTGTGAGGGGATGAAAAGAAATAAACATGTTGTGAACAGACACAGAGAGGGATGCTAGAAGCTATAAGTGAAAAACATGCTATAGTTGTGAAAACAGTGGACATGCCACTCAACACACAATTGGTTTTCGGTGTTAAGCTGATGATTGTTGATGGTTCAGATGTTAAAAAGACAGTAATCACTTGTGCTGAGTGACGATTCTGGCAATCAGTATAACCATGGCAGCAAGAAAAAGAACATCTGCATGAGGTTTGTTTGCATTCAAAAACACCTCAAAGTTAGGTGATTTACTGTGGACCAAACATACACTCTTGGTTCCATATGGGGGTTTTCACAGTGATGCCATATAAGACCCATTGTGAGTTCCCCAAAGAGTACGCCATTTTGAAAATAATTCTTTGTGTTCTTAGTGTGAAGAACATTTTAAAAATCTAAGAACCTTTTGTGGAATGGAAATGTTCCATGAATGTTAAAGATTCTACATGGAACTATGGATGCCAATAAAGAACATTTTTAACCATCTGGTGACATTTTATGTTCTGAATTTGTAAAATGTTTTACTTCATTTCAATGGTACGAAACTTTTGGTATGACTTTTGTGGCACTTGCTATATGTACACAAATCAGATGATTAGAAAAGTCTAAATTGTCTTACACTGAAGTAGTCTTTGATAATGTCTAAATATATATCCAAATGCAAAACATAATAAAAGTAATTATGTCTGAAAAAATATATTCCTAAAATTTGTAGTATTTTATAGAATTAAATGTTGCTTAATTAAAATACAAAATATATCAAATTAAATATAGTATTACTTTCATCTTTAAACACACATTTCTATATAAAATTTCATATATAAAATTATATTATGTACTGTTAATAATTTAAAAAGTGGTTTTAGTGCAGTGAGTGTTAATGTCAACATTTTGTTAAAACATTAACTTGTACAATGTAGAAAAGTTTTCAAATAGACTGACTGTTTAAATTAGCTTTATGTGTAAAAGAAATTAAAAGAGCTTTAGAGGAATACTGTTAGAATAATATTACGCAAGGTTTTGCAGCCTAATGTGGATTTCCTTACGTTCTTATTCCTGTAGCCAGATGCAGCTGTAACAACATTCCACACTCTTTCATTTGTTAACTTTGGAATTTGAGGCTAATGATTTAAAAGCTCTTAATATGTTTTTTCAGACAATTTTTTAAATCTTGCATTAGACCAATTATTTATTCAGTTCCTCACGTCTTTTATTGAAAAGCAATTTATATCGGCAAGTCACATTCGCCCTACCTCTACAAAATCTTCCAAATTGCTGTCGCAATTATGGTCTTTATAGTTAACTGTTGCTATTTTTAAACATAACATTAATATCACCCTCCTAATGCAACATAATGATTTTCAGTGGCCTGATAGTCAGTGAAATACTAAAAGGGGAGGAAACTCAGAACAGAGAGGGGTTTGTCTACCTAAAAGATCTTGCATCATTAAGTGTGTCCAGGGGAAGCAAGTGGGCTGCTTCAACCCTTCATAAATGAGCTGCATGCCATGAAGGGAATCCCATATTAAGCTGAGGTCCAGGCACAATGAGATCATTGTCACATGTGACAGACTGGACTAAATAAGCAGCGCTGCTTCGCCACCTTTGAGAGATCAGATGGGTTTTCTATGCTGATATTGTTAAAGAGGCGAGTGCGTGACCTTTAATCAAAAGATGATGACCCCTAATAAAAGACAAACATGTCAAAGTATCTCTTTAACATGGCACTATAATTTCAGAGCCAACACAAAGCCTGCATTCATGACATTTCTTGTATCTAAGGCTATGTATGAATATCCCTTCATTTATTATATGTTAGAGATCGTTGCAAATCTGAAAGCTTCATTTCGACATGGACATCACTGAAAATAATTATAACAATCAGTTTAGTGAGTCAGATGTTGATTCAGTAGTCGCTCAATGAGGGACTGTCAGACTGAATACTATTAAAGCGGTTAGTTGCTTTTTGAATTATTCAATTAAAAGAATCAGCTCACAAGAGTAATTCATTCAGGAATCAGACTATACTGGTTGTGCTGCATGTTTTTCACTCAATAAAAAGAACCGGCTCAAGAGAGTAATTTGTTCATGAATCAGGATACACTTGTTGCGATGTGCATTTCTGATTCACTAAAAAGGGTCATTCGGACTACACAGGTTGCACTGTACAATTGTAGTTCACTTATTCAGTAAATAGAACCATTAGTTCAGGAATCAGACTACACTTACAATTTTGATTCATTTAAGAGAACAGGCTCGTAAGGTGAATCAGCCTACACTGGACACAATGTACAGTTTATGACTTTCTCACAAGAGTCATTTGTCCAGGAATCAGACTACATTGGTTGCACTGTATAATTTTGATTCACTTAAAAGAACAGGCTGATAAGGGTCATTTGTTCATGAATCAGACCATGTTGCTGCATGTTGTTGATTCACTAAAAATAACTGGTTCATAAGTGTTACTTGTTTAGTGAATTGAGCTGGCTCACATTGTATGTTGTTTTTGCATTTAGTCTGTGAAGACATCATATCACTACTGATTTATTTTGCTGTGGCGCTAAATATTGCTGTACTATTCCAGCAGTATGTATGCACTGCATGCAATACATTTGCCAAAATGTACCATATACAACAGAGCTCACCTGTGATGAGGTCATGTGACAACAATGTAGCATGCTAATACTTGAAATGTGTATTGTACTATAATGCCTACAATTAATAAATAATATCAGAGCCCTTAAAATAAAGGTTCCAAAAAGGGATTCTCACAGAAGAACCAAAGAAGATCAATTTATATATGATTCTTCTATGGTTCTTCTAAGAACTATTCACCCCAAAGAACCTTTCAGTGAATAAAGATTCCATTAATGTTAAAGGTTCTCTATGGGACCATAGTTGACAATAAAGAACTTTTATTTTTAAGGGTGGCAGTACACAGTAAATAGTAAGCTAGTATTCCATTCCAAACACAGCACATATGAAAGAGGAACCCAACCATCACAACCAAGATCAGCCTACGCCAAACACATTTAGAAATGACCTGGAAAGCGACCGTGTCTTTACCAGTGTTCTTGTTAGATCTGATGAGGGAAAGGAATGTAAACGGGGAGGTTGACAGACCGTTTCCCTTTTTTAAATCTCCCACCCGTCCGCCGAAATGCTAACCTTGTGTGTGGCTGTCACCACCCGTCCTGCAACTCTGGGAGAGACTTGAATGTGTGATCCTTCTTTGATCATCCATGTGCATTACAGCACATGAGTCGATGGAGTTGTCAGGAATGTTCTCCCACATCATGTCTTGCATAAAACACAAGGACTCAAAAAGCCCTTTGTGTCAAATTCTGGCTTTGCCTGCTTCTTCTGTTTCTTCATCATAGATCTAAAGTCTCAATGTTCTTGTAACACTCCTGTCTTTCTCTCTGAGTCTGTCTCCACAGTCTTATCTTTCATCCTGTCTCAGTGGCTCATAAAATAAATGTTGTTTTCAAATTAACACTCTCCCCCTCTTCCTTCCCCCATTTGATTTATTTCCTGCATGTAAATAACCCTCCGCAGTCTTTATGAACAGTCTGGCTTCTTTGTTTTCAGTAGATGTCTGAACATGCCTGAACATTGCAGCTTCCACCTGAATCAAGAGGTCTTGATGACTAAAGCCATAGTCAGGGTCATCTAATCAGCCAGTGTTTAAACAGCAAACCTGCCCTTATCGCCCCACAGTTGCCCACATCTATAATCCCAAGAGCTGATTGGATGGTGAGGTGCTAGAGAGGAATGTAGATGATATTTTGATCCTGGGGAGACACACCAAAGTAGCTCTCAGAAGCAAAACACTGGGACATTCCTGCAGGAACACGCCTGTCTACCTGTCAGGAAAGAGGGCAAAGAAAGTTGAGGAAGGGGTTTATTGGTCATGTGCAGTTGTTGTTGAGCTGTAAATTAGGTCATGTTATTGTCAAGTGCCCTCTTGGGATGTGGCCAGACATGACCTTAGGGTCTTAAATATCTAAAAGGACTTAAAGAACTTAAAGTTGAACTTTTTTACATAAGTAAATTATCCTCAGTTTGAATTTAATGCAGTGCTGTTTAATTTCTGTTCACTTTAAATCAAGTGAGTTTACCTTATCTAAATACACTATAATTCAAAAGTTTGGGGTTAGTAAGATTTTTTTTATTTTTTATAAATTACTTTTATTAAACAAGGTTGCATTTAATTGATCGAAAGTGACAAAAATACATTTATAACGTTACAAAATATTCTATTTCAAATAAATTGTTTTATTAAATTGTTTTTAATTATTTTAAATTGTAATAATATTATAATATTTATATAATACCTATTTTTTGATTAAATAATTGCAGCCTTGGTACGCAAAATATGCTTAGTTCAAAAGCATTAAAAAAAACCTTACCTCAAACTTTTCAAAAATAATGCACTTAAGCAGGCCTAAAAAGTTGTACGTATTTCCCATTCCTTGTGTGTTTGTTTAGTAAATGTTTTATCACATATCTTAGGGCAATGCTAAATAAAATAAATAAATAAAATAAAATAAAATGTTTTTATGATCACTTTTAAATATAAAACTTACAGATTCCGAGTGTATAAACGTACGAGCATAACTGCACTACTAACATGTTACTATCATGGCAAACAGTAGTATAGAATCATGGTTGTAGGTGCACTCTGATTGGACCCTGGCGTGTGGATTGGAAATGAGGGTGTTTGAACAGCAGTGACCTCATTCAGGAAGTCAGTTTTGTATCTGAGGAAACGGGAACAGCGTGAGGCGGTAATGGTCAGATGGCTCATGCAATTCCTGCTTTCAGGTCTGGAGAACCCAAAAAAAGTATGTGGACACTCAAGAAACACTTAACACAAAAAGGTCCTAAATTGAGTCAAACTGACTTCACTAAAAATCATATTGGAACTAGTTCTGCAGTCCAACAGCATTTAGCATTTGTAACCACATGGATTGATATTTTGGGTTTCTAATGCAATTAAATTATTAGAGTTTAACTCTAGAGTCTTAAGTGTCCAGATTCTTTTAGCTACATCTCTCTCTATGTATATGTATGAATCTGAGCAGGGTTAGCAGAAATGTACATAAGCCCCTCTCTATGGTAACTGCAAATCTGGGATGGCAGGACCAAAGCAAAGGCCATTTCTCACCATATCTCCATTGGCATGGTATACCAAACAGTGACTTGTGGGAAATAATAGGCATGGAACATTCCTGCCTTTTCCTCCCACATTCCTGTTTTTTGCTCCTTTGGGATCGTTTTCACACACATTCCAACCTATGTTACGTGTGGCTGCTGGATTAGATTGCGAGTATGTTCGCTCTGATGTTTATGGCCCCCAGGGGCTTTATTGTGAGTGTCTTTGCTGTACCTATCTTGTTACTGGAGTGCCATTAAACATAATAGCTTTTTTCTTATCTGTACTCACTCAATGGTGTTCAAGCTAGAACTGATAGATAACCAGCAACTGGTTGCTAATGTTGACTTTACATGATCTAAACCATCATGTTGGAGTAAATATTAAAGTATAATTTTCTAAACATCATACAGTCATAGTGGAAGGACAATTGATTAGAACTTATTAGGGTTATTTTAAGGGGTTAGTTAACCCTAAAATTGCATTCTTGTCGTTATTTACTTTACCTTCATGCTTTTCCATACTTTTAAAGTATTAATTCTGGAACACAAAAGAAGGAATTCAATGTTCTTTCTGCTCTTTTCCATACAATGAATGCTGAAGGTTGACAGGCACTGTTTGTCTCTTTAAAAAAAAAAATTTAAATAAAAAAAAAGCACAATATAAAATATATTTAAAAAATGTATCAAAGTACTCATGCACTGTATTGCAGGTGTTGTGAATCCACAAATGTATCTCATTATTTACTGTTAATGTTACAAAAGATTTCCACTTCAAATAAATTGTTGTTAAAGGATCCTGAAAAAATGTAGCACAGTTTCCACAAAAATATTTAGCAGAACATCAAATTTAAACTGATAATATTATGAAATTGTTTGAGTGCCAAATCAGCATATTAGAATGATTCTGACTAGAGTAATGGCTGCTAAAAAAATCATATTTACCATCAGAGAAATAAATTACATTTTAAAATATACTGAAATAGAAAACAGTTATTTAAATGGAAATAATATTTCACAATTTTACTGCTTTTACTGTATTTTTGATCAAATAAATGCAGCCTTGGTGAGCGTAAGAGATTTCTTTCAAAAACGTTACAAAATCTTACCAACTAAATTTGTATTTGTGCTCCACTTAAGAAACAGTGAAAATAAGTGAACAAAAATGTTAGAATAATTTTAATTATAAGTTAAATATTTCGGTTAAGTACACGTCATATTTTCTGAGAAGTTAAGTCTGTAAAGCCCTTTGATGATTATACAACAAGTACGTATATGTTTAAACATATCAGCTCTTTGTTCTTCTTGTGTGGTACAGGATACAGAGCCAAACTCCCCGGCGAGTGTCCTCGAACTAGAGTCAGATCAGAGCCTCGGTTCTCCTAAGGTTAGTGGACAATTTGTTCTTCTGTTCTTTGAGGTAAGAACTATTAATGAGCTGTAATGCACTGTTTCAGAGTCCACCACTGGACCTGATTGACACAGGAAAAGGACTGAAGGTACAAACTGCAACCCCTCACCTGGTCAGCCTGGGCAGCGGAAGACTCAGTGTAGCCATAACTCTACTACCTCTAAAGGAGGGTATGTGCTTTTTTCTCTCTCTGTTTGAGTCCGTCTATCTATCTCCCGATCTCCCTCCCTCACACACAAACCCAAATAACCATGAACAATAGCCTGCAAAGAATAGATCTGTAAATAAGCCCCTCGATCTATGTGTGCCTTCATGAAACAGTGGATGCATGTGGCTTTTATTGTTAGTGCACTTAGGTTATCATAGAGGAAGAGGGTGGAAGGATGGGATGTAAAGCCGGAACCCGGTGCATCTTATTTAATCTTTACCTTAAAGAAGCAATAAGAAGGGTCCACCTGTCTCTGATTACACACAGGTGTCAGACTTGTTCTGATGACACCACGTCTGTGCACATGGCCCTTGCTCATTCCTCGCCCCTCTTATCACAGTCACCATGGTAAACGCTGGAATGCAATCTGAGAATGGTGCAGGAAATGAAGTGTGCAACCTATCAGAATAGAGACAGGACAAGGAGTCAAGCTGACTTCCTCCCAGTGGGACGAAGTAATAAAGTCACAAGTATTACAGTACCGCCATAGTACTGAACACACACAAAGACTGATTTAAACTTGCTATTTCAAGGCAGTCTAATTATGTTTTGATATAAAAAGAGCAAACATTGACCATATCCGTTAGTAATAGACTGTGAGATGTTGAAGTAAAGCTGTAAGGGGGTGATTTGCTTCACTGGTTGAGTGTGTGAGCCAGCAGAGGCCAGAGAAGAATGGGAATGTAAAACAGAAACACACACCATTCCTTGGAACAGTTACATCTCCATGCCAGCAACAAGTCTCCAAGCTGTGACTAAAATTGGCAAAAATTAAGAAGGAGAAAAAAAACAATTAAAAAAACAATTTATGATAACTTTAAATCATTTTGTCTCTGGCGACAATCCAGATGACTTTGGATGCATTTTTGTCAAATGTCAAGAGCGCAAACAAGGGTTTCCTGCATTCAACAAACACACAAGCGTGAGCCGTAGAGTCCAATTCACAAAGAAATTACTCCTATGAACTGATTCTTTTGAATCAGTCATAAAAAAAAAATCACAAAATAGTTTCAAACTCATAGGTTAAAATCATTCAGAAGCATTTCTTCACAAGTAACAAATAGTTCACAAATGACTCCCTAACTGAGTAATTATGTCTGATTCAAAATGAACTGTTGCTGTGATAGATTTGAGTCCATTTACTGACTGGTTGTTCAAATGACACCATGTAATTAAAATATATATTCACAACACAGTTTTATTGAAATTATTATGAAGAATTATTTAATTATTATTAGCAATTCATTTAAAAATGTATTGAAATAAAAAAAATATTCAAATAGGTTATTTTTTGTATAGTATATTGATGTGAACATTTTTGTAAGACTGAGTACCATGAATACCATTTCAAACTAAATTTATACTAAATATACCCCAAATAAACCCTTAGAATATTTGTCCTTAATAATATTTAGTCTGGAGCTCTAGCCACGGTTTACCTTAACATTGCTTGTAAATCACTGACAACTTTAAAAGCCTACTTCAAGTGTACATTTTCATCAAAATTCAATTTAAAAAAGCCCCCAGGGGGTAAAAATGTAAAGCCTCAGAGTTGGTGAGAATTTTTTGGCACTGAATAAACCTTACGGCTGAACTAACAGCAGCACAATATGCAGGATTTATGGATGAACTGATTAAATATAGATAACCACACTGCAGACATATGTATTTACAGTCTTATATTTCTTGCAGTCAACATTAATTTAAATCAAACTCACAGTGGCACTGAAAGCTTGCACTTACACTACAGTTACAAATTGAATTGCTTTTTATTACAGGAATAACACGCATAGGCCGTGATGATGCCCCTGTACCTCAGGACATTGCTATTGAGGGTCCCGGCATTGAAGCAGAACACTGCAGGATTGAGAACAGAGGAGGGGTCGTCACTCTTGACCCATGTGGGCACCGGTGTTCACTTGATGGAGTTCCTGTTACCAGGCCCACACAACTCACGCAAGGTAACCACAATATGAAAGTGAAAGTGAAGTGTGGCCAAGTATGGTGACTCATACTCTGAATTTGTGCTCTGCATTTAACCCATCCAAGTGCACACACAGTAGTGAACACAGGCCCGGTTCTACGGGGGTGCTAGAGCACCCTCAAACAAAATCAAAAGCACCCTCATTTAAAGCTGTATTAATGGGATTTTATTGAATATTTGGCAAACTATCCAGTGCGTTATGATTTGCGCTCTGGAGATCGATTTCTATGTCAATGTGTTTTTGCAGCGTTGAGCAATGTAGCCAATCACGGACAAATCTGAGCACGGACAAATTTCTTAAATCAGAGGCATTTTAAGTTAGAATCCACTCACCGCTGAAATCGCCGGAGTTTTTGTTCCGGTATTGTGTTCAGCACGAATCATCTCATTATAATAAATGTGTTGATGTGTTGTGCAGCGTAGAGAACTTTATTGATAATAACATATCTTTGTGAGATTGCGATGAACTGAGATGAAAAAAGCTGTCACTCATCTTAGTTCACATATATATATATATATATATATATATATATATATATATATATATACTGTAGTTACAGCACCCTCATTAATTTAAGAAGCACCCTCAGTTATTTGATTCTGGAGCCGGGCCTGAGTGAACACACACCCTGAGCAGTGGACAGCCATATTGCTGCAGCGCCCGAAAAGCAGTTGGGGGTTCGGTGCCTTGCTCAAGGGTCTCACCTCAGTCTTGGTATTGAGGGTGGAAGAGAGCGCTGTACATTCACTCCCCCCACCTTCAATCCCTGCCGGACCTGAAAATCGAACCCACGACCTACAAGTCTGACTCTCTATCCATTAGGCCACGACTGCCCACAGTAATAGCGGTAATAGGTGCGCCCAACGTGGGGCTCGAACCCACGACCCCGAGATTAAGGGTCTCATTCTCTACCGACTGCGCTAGCCAGGCTGGCAGTATATGATAGTGCTTCAGTGAAAATGCATTTACAGCATGCATGTTTTTGTTTGTTTACTTTGGAAAACACAGTGTCTGAGTAAATGAAAAGGGGAAGAGGTTTATGACCTGGGAATGAAGTGTGTTATGTATTGGAAATACATAATGTGTCTTTCCAGCAGGGTCTTGGTTTTGGACATCACACAGGGTTTAATTGGTGTGGTTTTGGATCTTTTCTTAATGCGACGCTGTGACTCAGAGTTTCCAGAAGTGTTAGAGTGAGCTACCGAGCTCAGCTTTTCTTCCCCAAGGTTGTATTTTCCCATAATTCCTGCATTCTTTAGCCTCACCGAGTTCCTCAACAAACAATCCATCATTCTCTATGCTTATTTTCTTTCGCACCTCGGTGAGAGCGAGTCAGATAAACATTTACCAGACTTATTCTGACACTTTTCAGTCATGAAGTGTAAATATTGACGGCATTTCGAAATGTCTCCTCCGCTTCTGTCTTTGTTGCTGTGGGAGGGACTGTCAATAGGCACAACTGTGATGCAAATGAAGACAAATTTCTTTTTGTTTTTGAATACTTTTAGAAAACTACTGAGAGACCAGTTTTGAAAGAACTCCTTTTATCATCTGTATTGCAAAAAGAAGCCACATGCAAAGGATGCTCTGTCAATGAGAAATAGAGGCATATTTGAGGCTAACCTCCCCTGACTCTAAATGCTTTGAGTCAATTAGATTAAAACTGAGAGCACGTGAGCAACAGGGCTGGTAATAATCAGAAGAGCTCAGTTAGAGGTCTGTTCCACCTCCTCCACTCACTGTGACGCAACAAGGGACGTCACTTCACCCCAGGCAATTGCAAAACTTCATTTGATTCCATCATGTTTCCTGAGCAAAAGGCCAGATAATGGTTTTCTTCTTAATTATCAAATAACAGTTACCTAATATCCATGCTATGATCTTAACTGTGTCTCCCCTCTAATTTATAGCGCTAAACAGATATATTAAATGTTTTATTTGTACCAGAAGATTGTTTCCTTGTGGTGCTGGGTTAATCCAATCCAACTGTTCATAAAGTAACATGCACATTTGATTATGTGATCAAAGGACTCTTATTTTTAATCCAAGCCTGACTTTAAAAGAGAGCGTTTATAAGATGCAGCAGCTGTGTTTGTGGATTCATTTGTGGGGCAGAAGGGCAGGAAAAGACTTGCAATAAACTACAAGTGTAAACTCTTTTTATGAAAGTCTTGGAAACATTTTTATGAACCTACACAAATGTATTCTGCATGGAAGTACATGAAACAGAATCGGAATACAGTCACCTTGGTTGCCAAGCTTAGATGTGTACATCTTCTGTGTTCTTTTGAAAGTGTATTTATTTAGCATTTGGAGCACAGCTGTGTAGACTAAACACTTACGAGCGTGCGCACACACACACACACACACACACACACACACACACACACACGTGTGCCTGTTTATGTTTCTTTTTCGTGAGTGTTTCTCTGGACGTGTTATGCCTATGGAAGTGTGTTGACTGACTCAGGGTTTTATTTTCCTGCACATTGAGTCCATCTGGTGTTATGAAATCAGCGCATCCCGCAGCTCAAGCTGTATTTGTCTGTTCTGTGACGCATTAAAGGGAAGTCCAGAGAAAGCTTTGAAGAAATGTTCCAAAGCCGGGAATGTGTGAGACAAATTTAGAAGACTTGAGTGTCAAGGGTTTGGCATGTTAATGACACACACGACTGGACGTTCAGTGAGCTCTTCATTGTTGTAGCATGTGGTTCCATCAGTGACTAAAAATTGCTGGAAAAACATATACTGTAAGAAAATCTACCTAATTTAACAAGTAATTTCAGCCCATTTTTTGAAAATCTTGTCTTGTTTAACTCCAAAAATGAAGTTGGTTAAATTATTTAGATGAGTATCTTTCATTAGGCTTCTGTAAAGATGCTCATGCGTTGAAAACCAGTGATAATTTACAGACCGTTCCCATTCAAAATTCTTGTTTTGATGGAATTGTTTTCACTCACACCAGCTCCTAGATACTCACAGTGAAAAGACCACAGAGGCAGATCTTTTGGGGTTTCACTGAGAAGGAAAAAGAGGTCCTACATATTTTCCATGAGCTGTTATTCCGCTTTCTATTACTTTTTTTCCGGGCTTGCATCCATCTGCCATTCTGTAGTCTCTGATTTCAGATTAGTGGAAAGAGCAGACTCAGACCCTCAGGATGTAGTACTTTGCTAAGAGACAATAAGGAAAACCTGATTTATAAATCAGTTTTTATGGTGAAACAAGCTTTTCTTATTCAGAATTTGGAGCCCTGCAGACTGACATCCGGAGTAATTGAATAACGAGGTTGAAAGATTCGTTTAAAGTGAAACATCTAGGGTTCAGTGTTGTTTAGAAGATTTCAGTGTTATTTCACATTTTCAATGAACTATGGGCTTGAGTGACGTGAACACTAATCTGGTCCTTCTCAGATTGATCCATGTGTGTTTATTTTCCTCTCTGCAGGTTACACACTCTGTCTGGGTAAGTCCTATATCTTTCGCTTTAACCATCCCGAGGAGGCCAACCGTATGAAAAGCATGCTGCCTCAGAAGAGTCCTGTCTCTCCGCTGGTCTACAGCACAGGTAACCTTTCCTCCTTAACGTCACTATAATATTCCCTTCATTCTCTTCATCTTTCTTCTTTAACTATCCATCTTATGCATCCAAACCCCCTCAAAACCTGAAACCCCTAATCTTTTGTACACACACACACACACACACACACAGCCTGTATCCTATATCACAACATGCCAGCTCCACCTCCATGGAGGAACTTCTCTGTATGTGTGTGAGTAATACGTAGTTTCAGTTATCTGTCACAGCTCTTTTGCAGTCTGAAATAGAATCCTCTAAACCTTTGATGTAGCAGAATTCTTTTAAGAGTACTTAATGTCTACTTTACAGACAAGACATCTTTACACAGCCAAATTAAGTTTGCTTGGAGTATGGCCATCCCGAGGAGGCCAACCGTATGAAAAGCATGCTGCCTCAGAAGAGTCCTGTCTCTCCGCTGGTCTACAGCACAGGTAACCTTTCCTCCTTAATGTCACTATAATATTCCCTTCATTCTCTTCATCTTTCTTCTTTAACTATCCATCTTATGCACCCAAACCCCCTCAAAAACTGAAACCACTAATCTTTTGTACACACACACACACACACACACACAGCCTGTATCCTACATCACAACATGCCAGCTCCACCTCCATGGAGGATCTTCTCTGTATGTGTGTGAGTAATACGTAGTTTCAGTTATCTGTCACAGCTCTTTTGCAGTCTGAAATAGAATCCTCTAAACCTTTGATGTAGCAGAATTCTTTTAAGAGTACTTAATGTCTACTTTACAGACAAGACATCTTTACACAGCCAAATTAAGTCTGCTTGGAGTATGGTGATAGAATTGTTGCTTAGTTCCAAATAAATAGAATGAGATCCACAAATAAATCTTGACGTTCCACAAACATAAATTAAATTCACAAATAAATAAAATAAAATGTGCAAATAAAAAACATTCACAAATATATATTTGTCACAACCACAACTTTGCCTGGCATTTATTTGTGAATCGCGTCCTGTGCATTTGTAGATAGCTGCACACATTTGTGAATCGCGTCCTGTGCATTTGCGAATTGTGAAACATTTCTTCCGTCAAGACGTGCTGACAATCCACAAATACGTGGACTCCACCCACCGTCTACTCAAGCCAATCAGATAACAGCCACATTTCGCTGACCAATCGTAGCACGATCTCGCTATAGCCAATCACGTTTTGCTTTACAATCAGGGTGGTCTCGTCCTGAGATAACTTCATTCATCTGCATTGCATCAAATAGGCAATATAAGGGCCATAAAATGGGTACAGTAAAAGATGTTTAAAATTGGAATGCACAGGATTCACAAATAATTGCCAGGCAAAGTTGTGGTTGTGATATATATTTGTGAATATGGTTTTTATTTGCAAATTTCATTTTATTTATTTGTGAATTTAATTCATGTTTGTGAAACTTTAAGATTTATTTGTAGATGTCATTCTATTTATTTGTCAGTATGTTTAATGTTTGTTAATCTCTTTACATTTATTTATGGATCGTAATCTATTTATTTGGAATTAAGCAACAATTATATCTCCATATTGGAGCAATCTCTGCTTCAATTTCTGTATAAAAATGCCACTTAAAAGCCATAGTAAAATATGGCAGCTCTGAACCATTAGCTAAAGTTAATTTTTAATTCACATTTTTATGGTATGCAACTTCAGTGCCACAAATAAAGCAATATGAAGATGACATTAATGAATAACCTTTTATTTGATTTTTTTAATTAAGTGAATTACAATTGCTGGACTAACTCCAACTCAAACCCCCCCAAAAAAGAATTTAACTGTATATATCTATATGAATGACTTTTACAGTTGAGTACATCCTCAAGGGTAGTTTTGCCAAAGTATATCTAAGCAAACCCACACTCACTCAGGGAGCCAGTCTGTCTCATGGAATGTGTGATCTGTACACAGATGTGGTTTGGATTCTCCCCGTTGATTGATTGAACATTTTGAGTGAGGTGTAGAGAGTGACATAAATCATTGCCACCTCCTCTCAGTCTTTCCCTCACTCACACTGTGTTGCTAGACAGCAGGAATGAATCTTCACATAAACAAATGTGCACCCACTCACTCAAAGTGCATTGTGCATAGCAAACCTGGGAAAAACAAACACTCTGGGCCTTACTGTGCTCGGTATACTGGTATAAGTTAAACTTTAACCCTTATGTTGCTGTCTAGTTTGTTTATAGGGGTGTAAACTTACCGGTGTGGTGTATATACACCAGCATGCATTGGTTTCTTTCAGTAGCTATAAAAAGTGAAGCTTGTCACTAAATGGTTAGCCAGAACCTCCCCATGTATGGTTAAAGTTTGTGTGATCTTGCATGCCTTTCATCCTACCCTGTCATCCTTGTGATATAGCTTTCAGTTTCTGCTCTATTTCCTTCATTCCCTTCACGTGAGAGATTCCTCCATGATTTAAGTTCTGCTCCAGCCTAATGTACGCACACATGCACCTTAAAGAGATAAAGGGATTTTTCTTGGCATGTGCAGGCTTATGTGTTTTATGAACATTCATGTCAGTCATCTGAAGTGGGATTTCTATGATCTTCGCTGTCTTGGCACGTGGCGGAGTGAAGATTACGTCTTGTCCAGAAAGCAGAAGAGAAAAGTGTGTCTGTAAAGTAGGGAGATAGAAGAGCAGACATAGAAGCCAAATTAAACATGGATGTCTTTTGTCCAAACTCTTCCTAGCCTGGATCATCTACAGTTATTTTAAAAGTTAAACAAATGAAGTTAATTAAGGAAGTTTTTATATTCCTGGTTCACCTCATTGTGCAGTGTTTTGTGTAGAGTAGACTTTGGTCAGTTTCTGTTTCTAGAACATTCTGAACTTTGGTCAGTTTCTGTTTTTAGAAAACATCTTAACTGACTAGGTTTGTGTTAGTTTTAGCTGTAACGCCACATTGAATTCTTGGAAAGCAAATAGACAGGCCTAATTTATTGGCCCCTGAGAGAAAACTGATGATCTTTTGGTTCAAGGTTTTTGCAGGTCAAACGAGTCTTGGGTATAGCAGTCCGAGCTCCCCATACTCCTGCAAACAATTAAAGCAATTCCAGGAGTTTTCAAGGACCAAGCAGACAGTTATATAACTCCTCGTAACCACTTTTTCATGTTTGTAATAGTCTGACCTTTTTTCAAAAATGAAGCTGCTCGTAATAAACTCTCGTTTATTCTTCTGAAGAACCTTTCTTGTTTATTTTTAGATTATCTGAAGTTCAGCAGCGACTTCAGTCATTGTCTAGGTGGCTCTGGCTCTAGAGGGATGCGCTCTGTCTCTGAACTGCGGGATTTGATGGACACTTTACAAAAAAAGAAGCAGGCATTGGAGAATAGTTTGCGAGCCAATGGGGACTCAAGCCCATCCTACTTTAGCATGACGCAGTCTCCTCCCACCACACCCAATCTGCTGTCACCCATCACCACATCCTCCCCAATATCCTATCAAGAACAAACTCGCCGATTGTACAACTCCGAAAGGCCACCACTTGCTGCCAAAGTACCAGCACATTCATCCAGCAGCATGCCTCCATCTCCTCGTCGTTCCGACCCTCGAGAGCGTGACGCATCACTTCCTTATTCTCGACCCATGACGCAGAACCAATCTCAGGATAGTCTCCTCCTTAATACACCAGACAGTCATCGTGCTGGGACTTCAGGTTCAGCCCTCTCAATGTGGAATGGTTCATCCACCGGTGTGACCAATTCCCTCCCCACAACGCCAGTGGGCGGTAGTGGTGCAGCCAGCATGCCTTCTAGTCCTCGTCTGTCTCGTAGATTCCACACTCCAGATGCAGGCCGCAATGGAGGACTCGAACCCACTCCACGGCAAAGAAAGTACTCCGCTGGGTCACTTACAGGCATGAGCTCGCACAGTCGCTCCCTACCACGCCTCTATCGACCTGCCGACACTCAACTCACCCTCCCACCAAGCTATCGGTCTCCTGATGGCCAGCTTTCTCGCCCAACTGGCTCCAACCACCAGAATGGTCATTCTGAATTAGTCTCGATCTCGCTGTCCAATAAACCTGGAACCAAACACACCGTAGCCCCACCAGATGTCACCATGACATCGGGAGAAGCCACCAGCCCCCGCCAAGCCAAGAAGGTGAGTTTGACATCCACCAGCTGCTACTCGGAAGTGGACAGGCAAGCCATGCGTGGTCCCTCACCAGCTCTGGAGATTGGTCTCGGGGAGAGAAGGCAGTCGTTCGGAAAGGCAGGCCTGGGTCCGCCAAGTGGCTTCAGGGAGAGAAAGGGCAGCATCAGCTCTCTCAGTGGAAAGGAGGAGCTTCAAGACTACCATCAGAGACAGAGGGATGAAAGACTGCGGGAACAGGAAGTGGAGAGACTGGTAAGAGACTTTTATCACTTAATTAATTCTGTCATTAATTACCATCATGTCATTCCAAACCCGTAAGATCTTTGTTCATCTTCGGAATACAAATTAAGAAATTTTTTATGAAATGCAAGAGCATTCTGACCCTCCATAGACAACAAGAGAGCTACCATGTTCAAGGCCCAGGAAGGTATTAAGGACATAATTAAAATAGTCCAAGTGACATCAGGACTAATTTTAATTTTATGAAGCTACGAGAACTAAAATAGCAACTTTATTCAACAATTTTCTTCCATTCATGAGAGTGTTCTCATCAGGGGCTTAGTTTAGTGTTTTGGGGGCCCTCAGCTAGTGGTCCCGGAGAGGCCCCCCTCGGTGGATTTTGCGATCGATTCCGAGGTAGGGATGGGTATCATTTACATTCTATCGATACCGATAAGATACTGCTTATCGATACAGTTATCCATACTACTCTATAATTTGGTGCAAAAATAAATGATGTAAAAAGATGTTGAAAATTTAAAGTTATTTTATTACTGCAGTTTACAAATGCCTCCAAGCAAACAGAAAAACGCACATAAAGCAAATATTTTAAATAAAAAGGCCTTTTAAAGAGAGAGAAAGAGATTTCCTCACCATACCATAGCACAACATATTGTAACATCATGTGCATAGGAGCACAACAGAATGTAACCGAGAATTCTGGCATCTCTTTTTATTTAAGAAAATTAATATATTGACTTTCTCAGGGAGCGGGCGTGATTTCTCCTAAAAGAGAGTGTCCCTCTCTGTTTTAGAGGGACTTTTTTTATCTCCGTTTTTATCTACATGATGAAAAAAGGCTTCTTTTTAACATGTAGAATTATTTCTAGTGATACTCCAATCAGGATTTTTACAGACATTCATTCAGGGCCCGAGTTTCATTTTTGAAAATGGGGTGAATTCCCCTCTTAGGTTACTCTTGTGGGAGGGAGGATTTTTTTTATTTGAGTGGTGGAGAGGGGAAAGTTTTTTTTCAAAAATATGTAAATTAAATGTTTGATCATGCTGTGCATTTTTGTTTTTACAATGGGGCAATTGTTGAGTGTGCTCTCACTGAAGAGCGCACGAGTGATGAATGGTTTAAATACTGGCCAAACTTAAAAAAGAAATGCAAATGATAAACTTTAGTGACGATGTCTGTAAACTGTGACAATTCCTGTGTCAACTGTGCAGTGTGCAGCTCGCTTATAGTGCAGACACGATGTGGTGATATGAAGCCATTTGCGTATTTTGAGAGGGAAAGACCGAGAGCTCGTGAAGAACATGTGCTGTTTGTAAAATTACACCTCACAGAAAGTTTTCAAATTATTTTGTAAGTTATTTAATGAAGAAATATGAATTCTACCTCACCTTCAGCATTACAATTATTTTACCTGCACCAGACAGAGATTGAGACAGTGCCGCTGCATATCATGCCAAACCTCTTACAGCAGGCGCGTCATCAGCTTGAGATCGGTTTATGAGAACAGTTTCTAATTCACCATTAACACAGAAGTACGGAGATAAAACAACACATGTATTGATAACAGTATTGTTTGTCCTGAAGCTTATCAGTAGTCCGGTATTGACCCAATTACGCACCGGTCCAAAAAAATGCTGGTTCTCGACTCCCATCAGAAGAAATCGCGTTCCGCAGGGTCCCACGCAATAGCATGGTGCCTAAACATGCTACTGGTTCTCATGAATTGCGGCGGACTGACCCGGAAGAGAAGAAATCGTTGAATAAAGTTATTTTAGTTTACTTTGCACTAAAAAATTATTCTCGTAGCTTCATAAAATTACGGTTAAACCATTTATGTCACATGGACTATTTTAACGATGTCCTTACTACATTTCTGTGCCTTGAATGTGGTAGTTGTGTTGCTGTCTATGCAGGGTCAGAAAGCTCTCGGATTCCATCAAAAATATCTTAATTTGTGTTCTGAAGATGAACAAAGGTCTTACGGGTTTGAAACGACATGAGGGTGAGTAATTAATAACAGAATTTTCTGTTTAATGTTGTTGATGTATTGTTTTAAAGTCAGCATGAAAATGTAATTAAGTAGTGATTGTAATACCTTTCATAATCTAATCAATTCCTAATGACTCCTAGTGATCCCACCCTATTTTTTTCACATCAAATCTCCTAGTTAACGCACAAATGTCACATTTCATTTCACATTTTCAAGTAAAATGGGTTTTAAATTCTGTTTTATGTTGACTTTAACACAAAATATGCATATCATTATAGAAGTACTCAAACATCTGTATGTCCAATCATCTGTTTCATTTTTATTATAATTCTTTAGAAGCATATCATTCTTCTTAAGACTCACCCAATATAAAGAACAAATGACTTTGAAGATTGATTTCATCTAGAATATTTAACATTCCTCCTCCATGACCCTGTTTTCTTTTCTCATTGTGAAGGGGGTATCACATTAAAAGCTTGTGATATTTCAACTCTTCTTGCAATATGAAGATATGGGGGACCCCACCTGCAGCCTAATTAATCTTCCCGCCAAACTTGCGCTCTGGCATTCCTCTCGGTTATAACAAACACACCATGTGCAGGAAGGCCTCTGGTTCTCTGTAGTGGATGCGGTGGAAGACCCAAGCAGAGGTGTGGCTGCATAAACCTCCTATTAATAGACAGCTCGACAGCCCAGAACCACATCCACTTTCATTGAACCCGGCCTCTCGAATACACTCTCTCTGGGAGGCCACCCACAGCTGCAGATGATCCTGGCAAATTGCCCATGCTAACATGCCCCATTCTTGCTACTCAGCTGCTCTCAATGGCGTTCAAATGAAAGGCAACAGAGTTTTTGCACGCTGTGGTTAAGGGAGGCCACCTGTGGCGCCGCCCTGCTGGGCAGAGGCCAAACCATCATCGTAGGCCGCCCACTCATTAGTTAGCACCAAAACTACAGGCTGGTGATCTTTACAAGGCCAGCACTGAGTGAAAACAAGGCCGCTACAGGTGGAGAATCGTATCCACACATAGACTTTCACTGGGTTTCTTTAAAAAAAAAATTACAAAAAACTCTCTCAGAGGAATGTAATATTACAGACTTTAGCCATGGTTGTACATGTCCAAAAAACACACACTCATTTCATGATGGCACGTTGCGTAGCATGTGCTGTTTTGTTTTTTCTGTTTCAGAGCCCAATGAGGTCTAAAATATTGGGAGAAAACTATCCAATAACATTTCCAAATGGCAGCAGCATTGGAAAAATCTATGTGAAAAAATTAATATCATGCATTTGAGATGTATTTACTGGTAATTTATACGTCGCTCGCAAATATATGAATTGCTTTGCCAATGACTTTTAATGGCTATCAGTGGACAGAGATGCTTTTTGTCTGCTTTTTTCCTCATGCAAGATCCTGTTCCAGTTCCCTATTAAATTTGCATTTGCTTGTTCTAGCTACAAATTTTCATTACCTGTTAGAGCTATGCTAAGCTAATAGTCTAAGTTGCTAGCTTGCTAACCAAAGTTGACTTCTGTTCTATTAAGTGTTTTTAATAGCCTAAAACTATTGAAAACATTTTTGTGAATTGAAATAAAATTAAATTCTGTAATAAACTTGAAGTTTCCTTAGCAACTAAGTTTAAGTACTAAAATGGAACAGAAATAAAAATAAATAAAAAATATTCAAAGAGAAATTATAAAAATCACACGCATAAGAAAATTACTAAAATTGAAAAATGACTCAAATTAAATTTAAAAAAATTTAAATTTTTAATATTTAAATAACATAGTGTTTATTTTATTAAGAATAAATACACCGCAAAGCAATATCCTATCATTTGACAGAACGGTCCTTCACTGATACAGTTTATGTAAACTGATTAGGATTATGGGAGAAGATCTCGTGAAGTTTTACCCTTCGCTCTTGCATTGGGGCTGTTAGCGTGTCATGAATAAAAGCGGAAGGATTGAATCACGCTGCTCCTATTTGTATATCCTTTCCCATACAGTGCCAGCAGTGTTTTTATTGGGTCTAATTTCACTCTCTGCCCAGTTTCTGAGAGCTCCCCCTCTCTCTCTCCTATTTGCAATCTCCCTTCCCACTGACTCATCAACCTTCCATCAGAGGGTTTGTGTTTCTGACACCGGCTTGGTTCGTTGATTTCTCTCTGTAATTTGTACTTGCTGTGCTAAGGAACATAACTAAACCTGTCATCTTTTTGATGAGGGCATGATCTTCTCCTGTGAGGTCACCATGTGTCCTCTGACCTCTGGATCCGTTGATATGGTGAGTAGAGCACTCTGAAGAATAGGGCCATGCGAATGCATAAAAATGCTGGGCTTATTTTGCGGACCAGGTTTCGATTTACAAGGAAATATCATCTTTATGGATTTAATAACTGTTAACATGCCGGTTTGTTCATTCGCAGCTATATGAACCAGTGAGATCATTTTTCTTGGCTCTGGAAATGCTCGCCTGAGCTTGCTGTTTGCATTTCCATATCAGTCGATAAATACAGGGATTTTTTTCAGGCCAAGTGCACTCCTTCATGGCCCGGGTTGTTTTTAGATGTATATGCCTGGTTGTCTTTGTCTGGTCTTTCTCTGATCGCAGTTTGGGGCTGTCAAGGGTGCTTTTGGAATCAAAGATGTTTGTATATTGGACCTTTTTGGAGAAATCGCAGTAATGTTTTTCTTTAGGTTACCTATGGGCTATTAGTGTGAAATATCTGCAGTGGGTTTTCTCCAAATAACAAACATGTTCAGAAGTGCTGCAGGTAAATCTGTTTGCATTTCAAAGGTGAGACAGGTTTCCAAATTTATCATTTCCTCCAGCTGTCTGATTGTGAGTTTTGATGCTGCAAGTGTCTGAATATGCATTTTTTTTTTCATACTGTCTCTGTTTGATCCATAGGAACGTCAGCGTCTGGAGACTATCCTTAATCTGTGTTCCGGGCTGGGCCGTGCAGAGCAGGACAAAACTGGCTTGGCCGTCGCAGACTTGCAGAAGATCAACAAGGAGCTGGAGAAATTACAGGTGTCAGATGATGAGTCCACGTTCTCAGACTGTGCAAGTCTGTCAGCCAGCATTTCTGCTGAAAACAACTATGGGCTTAAAGCCCAGGAGACCCAGGCCAGCGAGGAGAGACAAGTACGGCAGCGCAAGAATAGTGGACACAGAGAAGCCAAGGCGGAGAAAACCGCTGTCCTTGGCTCCGCTCCCACCCCTTCTCCTCGGCTGACACGGATAATAAAGGTAATTAGTAAAGCTTGTCTTAAACCACTTAAGCTACTCTTAGAAGTGTATGAATGAGAGGAACTGACTTCATGCATCTACTAAAAATCACCATGGGACCATTTGTTTAACAATCATTGCATTTGCATTGCATCAAAACATTTTAATTTTCCAAATACTTTTTTGGGCCACTGATTATATTTAAGATACTGTAATATTAAATAAAAATGACTTAAATTGAAATGTACTCTAATTAAACTGTTTTGATCAAATTTATATTATATTATATTATGCTGGAATGGTAATACTCTTTTAAACTATTCATTTAATAAAAATTTACTTGTATATTATTATTATATTATGATTTTAATAAGTTTAATTTAATTAATAAATAAGTGTATTATAATTTCAGGAATTTATAATAATTGTAATTTTTTTTTATTTAATAAATATTTTTTAAAAAATAGTATATTTTGTTTCTTCCATGTTTTCATTATTATATTATACATTTCTGTAATTGTAATTTCTCCTTTTAAACTATTTATTTAATTTAAAAATAAGTGATATATTATAATAATCTTCATTTTTAAATTGAAAAAAATGTTAAAGAGTATATTTCTTTGTCAGCATTATTTATATTATAAATACGTGCAATGGTAGTAATATACTTCTTTTCAACTGTTAAATTACAATTTAATTAGTCTAATATATATATTAATATTTTCATTTGTAAAATTCAATAAATTGTTTAAAGTATATTTCCATGTCAGCATTTCCTTAAATTATAGTATAGTATAGTATAGTAGATTGTCTGCGCTTGTCAGATGACTTTCAGCTATACTTTGATTGCTTTCCATTATGGCTTCATGCATGAAGTGTTTTCTGCGTGCAGTGTGTGTTTTAATCTTGCTAGGTAACTGAATCATATGTAAAGCTAGTCCTTTTCCATACTGCTAATTCCTGTGACCTTTTGGAGAGGTTATAAGAGTTTCCCACCCTTCCTTGGCATGCACACAACCTCACGCACACTTTAATCCAAGAAGGAATTCAAGGAGTCTTCCCTTCAACTCCTGTATGGGCTAATCTAATTAGTCTACTGCGCAGGAGTAGCAGTCATGCTTTGGTTCTGTTATTTATCCATCTAAAGGTATACGCAATAGAACACAAAATGGCCATGGAAACCAGTTTATATAAACTATAAATCTGTATTGGCCCTCTTTCTGCAGCCCAGAGTTGTGCCCTCCATAGTATAAACTGTGATGAGCAGATATAAACATCACTGTCCAAATATAACAGGGTCATGCGCATTGTGTTTGGTCAATCTTTGCCTCACACAGTGGAAGAATGGCAGTCTTCTCACCCATATGTGCTGTCCTAATCATACATGCACAAACATGTGGAATCTTCCAGGTCAAAGGTCAACTTTTTGCTTATAAAACTCAAAATAAGCAGATCACCTTCTACGGATATTGAAAACGTAGATAAATAATTGGTTTAGGAAATGGAGCCGCCCCTCTGTTCCTCGAAGTTTCCGTTGAACCCATTCATCATTGTTGGTGTTCATTCAGTGAATCCTGTTTCTCAGAGCTAAAGATCTGAGCAGCTGCCAGAAGGGGGCATGTCCATGCTCTATTAAAGGGCTTTACACTACTAGCATTGCCATCTAGGCCAGTTCTAAATGTAGCATTAGGAATCAATTCAAAACCTAGCATTACTAATAAGTTAAGCTTGGAAGGTTAAACATTCACTAATAGCAGCTGAAATAAATGGGGACAAAATGCACATGATAGCTGTGTTTCAAAGCCTAGTGAGCTGCCCTGCTTTTTGCTGTCTACATAGGCAGCTAACTTCCAAGTAAGCATCCTAATCAATACAAAACCTAATAAGAGACTGTTTTTTTATTAGGATAGGACAGTATTTAGGTAGGAAGCAAAGTGGGAGAGAGAGGGGGGCAGGGTCGTGAAAGGTCCACGAACCGGGACTCAAACTTGGGACCCCCAAAGCGCAGTGGTGCTATATGTTGGCGCACTGCCCACGAGGCTATTGGCGCTGACTCAGTCATTTAGATTTTAAACTGACCTAATGTCTTTTATGTATTTTACTTTTTATTACATTGTTCAGTATAGTTGTGTGGTTGCTTACATTATCGTGTCTTCAGCAGACTGCTGAGGATGACACACAGCTGAAGCTGGACGTGAGACGTATAGAGGAGGAGAGGATCCAGGTCCTGAACAATATGGAAGAGTTAGAGCTGAAGATCAAAGACCTGGACAACCAGATGGAGGAGTCCATCAGAGAGGTACAGTAGACACATCAGGTCATGGAGGAAGTGGGAGAGATCTGGGATGGTGGGAGTAGTGAAGGGAGAGTGTTTGTGTGGGAGAGTTGTGCATGTGGCAAAGTAATCAGGAGCAGTGATGAGGACCACAGCTAGACATGGAGGTCTGAACTGCCAAGAATAAATCTGTTTTACTTTCTCTCACTTAAAGCCTCATATTCTCTGTTTTTCCCTTTTAATGATGCACTTAATTCCTGATTCGATTTCAATATTTTAATGCTCCTCCACTGTAATACATTTTCCCTTCCTGTCATCCTCATTTCTCCTTTTTGTTCTTTTCTCTCCATAACAATCTACTGAGGTTAGGAGGCCTAGGTAAATTTAGAACATAAAGAATATTTAAAAAATCTAAAGAACCATTTTTCATTATAAAGAGCCTTTTGTGCAATGGAAAGGTTGCATGGAATTTAAAGGTTCTTCATGGAACCATAGATGATAAAGAATATTTTTAAGAGCTTAGCTGACTTTTTTTTTCTATCTGGCCTACTTGATGGTGTCTTGATTCTTGCAAATTGCTTCTGTTCCATTGTTTTTCACCCTGTCAAGTTGGTTTTGAACATAAGAAAGTATCCTATTTCTATGCCCTCTTTACAGTAGACACTGCAAAGTTGTTCATAAAGTCCAAAGCACAAGAGAAAGCTATTGCGAAGTTGGCCTTAAAGGCCTCCCATCTCTTGATTAATGTTACGTAGGTAGGTTAGTCTTGAGCCAGCAGTTCCTGCTAAGTCAGCTGTTCCATTACAATCCCATTCAGTAAACCCAGAATGTCAGTGTTGTGCTCTAGTTTTATGAGGTTGGGCTTTTATGGGTTTAGAACGTGGGCCTCTTTTTATTTGTGTGAAATGAGGCACTTTCTAGGTGGTCCAGATCGTAGTGACAAGACACCACTGTTTGCCACGAAATCATTGAAATTGTTGCAGTAGTTACTGTAAGTGACAGTGAACTTTAGATTGAGTAAAAAATTAAGTACAAGTTTTTGTGTGTGTTTAGTTGGAAGTGGAGCGCGCTCTGTTGGAAGGCGAGCAGGATTCGGAGATGGCTCAGCTACAGCAGGAGAAAGACGCTCTGGAGCAACTGAAAGAGAAGATGGCTGACATTGAGAACAAAGCACAGACGGAAAAATCTCAGGTATGTGCCATGATAAAGTCTGTATATCAATGGGAGTACTTGACTATACCTGCTGACGCTACTAATTTAACTCAAATGCGCTCTCCTAAACTGTCCGTTCTTTTGGTGTGTACAGTAGTCATTCATTTTTAAGGATTTAGTTCATTCAGACAGTTCACATAGTTATCAAAAGTGTACTATTTTATTTATACTACTGTTCAAAAGTTGGGGGCAGTAAGATTTTTTTTGTTTTCTTTTTAAAGAGATGAATACTTTTATTCAGCAAGGATGCATTTAATTGATCAAAAGTGAAATCTTTTGTAACATTATAAATGTCTTTACCATTTCAAATAAATTCTTTTGATCTTTTTTAATCAAAGAATCCTGAATAAAAGGTATTACCCTTTGCAGAAAAAAGAAGCACAACCGTTTTCAACACTGGTAATAATAAGAAATGTTTCTTGAGCAGCAAATCAGCATATTATAATAATTTCTAAAGGATCATGTGACACTGAAGACTGGAGTGATGATGCTGAAATTGCCATCACAGGAATAAATCAATTAAAAATGTTAAAATACTGTTTAAATGGTAATAATATTTTACAATATTACTGTTTTACCAAATAAATGCAGCCATTGTATGCATAAGTAACTTCTTTTAAAGAAAATCAAACTTCAATATACCAAAATGAATTACTTATTTAAGGTCCAATGTGTAGAGCTTGTGTGGTATTTTGTAGCCAATTGCTGTTGTGCATCATTGGTTTTGAGTCTGTTAAAGAGTTTATGCATTGTTTCATTATTAATTTTTATTGTAGATTTATGTTACCCTAATTATTATTAGGGTATTTTTGGGTTTTTGTTGGGTTTTGTGCCAGATAAATGTAGTTAAGTTGTATTATCAGATGGAAATGTATTTAAAGGGGTCATATGATGTTGCTAAAAAGAACATTATTTTGTGTATTTGGTGTAATGAAATGTGTTTATGCGGTGTAAGGTTAAAAAAACACATCATTTTCCACATACTTTACAGTATTGTTTCTCCTCTATCCCCCTGCCTTTCTGAAACGTGTAGATTTTTACAAAGCTCATCGGTCTGAAAGGCGAGGTGTGCTGTGATTGGCCAGCTATCCAGTGCGTTATGATTGGCCGAATACCTCAAGCGTGTGACGGAAATGTTACGCCCCTTACCAGATTGTGATGCCCTGTCTGGCCGGAGCGACGAGACAAAAACATTAAAACCCATTATAAACGAGGCATTTGTTGCATCCAGTGGGGACATAATTACGTATTGTAATGACTTATACTGTCTTTTTACGCGTTGCGTTGCATTGCACCGCGTAAACATAAAACCATGTCTGCATTTGTGATCGGAGAAATGACAAACAACAAGTGCTACTCTACACTGCTCAACTCGCGTAAATTTATTTAAAATTCTTTAAATATAAAAACGTACTTACAGTCTGTAAGTCAGAACATCTGAATATTTGGGTTGAACTGTTCTGGAACAGTGTTGTAAATACAACTTAACCACTGATTTCTAGTCGTGTCCTCTTTTGAAAGGCCAAACAAAGTAGTTTCGCTTTCACAACGAAACACACGGCGGGCTAGAGTGAGCGGAGGCCGGCTTGAGTGAACGGCAGCGGGCAGGCTTGAGAACATCGCGACCGGTGGGCTTGCGGCTACCACATGTGACGACCCCAGGCTGGACTCTGCTTCGTCCACAGTGAAAGCCGATCTAGCGATCGACAGCGCAAAGTTGATGTATTTCCTCAGCGACCAGCACGGATCAGCTCCAGGCATGACGAAGTGAATATCGTCCTCTTTTGGAAGGCCAAACAAAGTAGTTTCGCTTTCACAACTTTAATAAAGAATATCTCTTTGGATTTGAGACTTTAGTCTTTGCAACTTTACAGATCTTTTTTTATGCACCAAGAGCTTGTAACACTCCAAAGAGAAAGGAAATATTGAAATTGCATCATATGACCCCTTTAAAGGGATAGTTCACCCAAAAAGGAAAATTGCCATTAATTACTTGCCCTGTTGTTCCAAAACCATAAGACCTTTGTTCATCTTCAGAACACAAATGAAGATATTTTTGATGAAATCTGAGAGCTCTCTGACCCTCCATAGACCGCAATGCAACTGACACTTTCAAGGCCCAGAAACAAAGTAAGGACATCATTAAAATAGTCCATGTGACATCAACCATAATTTTACATGAAAGAGAATAAATTGATGCATAAAGTCATTATTTGTGTTTTCTTTGCGCACATAGCTTCATAAAATGTTGAACCACTGATGTCACATGGACCATTTTAACGATGTCCTTACTACCTTTCTGGGCCTTGAACTAAGTAGTTGCGTTGCTGTCTATGGAGGGTCAGAAAGCTCTTGGATTTCATCAAAAATATATTCAATTGAGTTCCAAAGAACACAATTGAGTTTGGGTTTTTACAGGTTTGGAACGACATGAGGGTGAGTAATTAATGGCAGAATTTTCATTTTTGGGTGAACTATCCCTTTAAAAGACATTGCCCCCATAAATAGCTTTTAGTGCAGTTGGCTACTTTTGCTTCTAGTGTTGCTAATGACTTTTTTAAAAGGTAGCTTTATTTAGTTATGCTAAGCTATGGTTTCAAAGTATCTCTACCAGCACCTTTGTATGCAGAATGTTAAGTTTACAATGCATATTATTACTTTTGAAATATGAATTATAGAGCCTTAGATTAATTTGCATTTCTCACACACACACACACACTTCCTGGCAGCCTCTCAGTCCATGTCACAGTTGGTAATCCCGGCTCTGCTCTAAATACACCTCTGCTAAACCTAGTGACACCACACACTGTGTTGATGGGGTTTCTAACCCAAGAGCTGGTGGAAATCCTGGCACCTGCGTCTCAAGTTCAGCCTGACTTCCGGCTCATTCATTCATTTAACCTGGCAGCTGCGGAGACACTTGAGATACAAACCCTTTAGATGACGGTCCATTTCTGATGCACTAACTCTTAAAGAGGACGGTTGATTTGTTCACTTATTAAATTTGATTGCAATTGGGATGCTGCCTATGTAGGCAGTAGAACAAGAAAGCTTGCTAGGTTTTGGAACCGATCAAGTGAATGCGATATTAATGCGTTTTGTTTCTTGACAACCATAATCCACCTACAGTTGCATAATATTACTTGATGCAAGAATTGCTTTGATTATTAGTAGGATTTTGGTTATTGAACATTGGTGTCTGTTATCAAATTGCTGTTACCGCCACTTGAGGCCATTCTTTGCAGTGTTGTTAACATGCAAAGTGGCCACTTGTTAATTTCAGTTCAGTTCGAACCGATTGCTGAGGTATTTTTTTCAGTTTCTTGAGTGTTGATAACGTCAGCTGTCATTTTCCTGCATTTTCATGTTCTTCATTTAATTCAACACCTCCACATCCATCATGCCTCACTTGTGCTGTTGCTGACTGTGTAGTAACTAACCCTGCCCACCCCACCTGCGCCAGCACTAACCCTTCTCTCCTCTCTCCCTGCATCCTATACACATACGTGCAGGACAAAGCCAAGCTAGATGCGGAGCATGTAAAGTTAGAGCGACTGGCGCATCTGCTTGCAGAGCAGAAGACTCAGTTGGACACCTGCCCCGAAGCCTTGAAAGAGCAACTTCAGCTGCAGCTCTGCAGGGTCAGTACTCACACACAGCCTTCATCCGCCTCTTCCTCATAACCGGGTCCTTGTCCTCTTCATCCCTAGTGCTTGCATTTGTCTCACCTCCATGAAAGACATTTCGGCTGGCTTTCTTCTCTTATATCGCATGCGCTTCCTGTATGTCTGTAATGTACTGCTTAATGTTTTTGAATAATTAAAAAAAATGATATACAGTATTGACCCGAATATTTAGGGTCTAGACTTTGACATGTCAATAATACACCCACAACAATAGGTGGCGCCAAATACGCATAAAACGAGTGTGGCATGAAATACGTAATGTAATGCGTGTTGTAAAGATTGCGAGTAAAAACAAAAGAAGCAGAAAAGCTTACAGCTGCATGAGTCGTGACTGTCACGTTAGCCTGATGGGACCAAACTCCCTTTGTGATTTTAAAACGTAATGCGGTACCCAGATTTGAAGACTACAGTAAGATTTAGCTTCTACTGTTAATAAGATTTTGGTAGGCTACTATTAGATGGATAGCCTAAATGTCCTAATTCAGATGGGCTACCTGTTTTAGTTTTTTTATGGTATATCAAAAAGTGTATATTTTTTTAAATGTGATTGTTGGTACATTTTACCAGTTTTTACCATATTTTCAAAAGAAAAATTAAAATAGGAAAAATATGCAATATGAAAATAATTGAAGACAAAATTTGTTTTACTGAGAAAAAACAAGATTTAGTTTTTAAAAAGCCTTTTTCCAAAAGGCACATCTGGAAAAAGGAGGGTCGTCTTATAATCAGGGTCGTCTTATATTCGGGCCAATACGGTAATCAAAATATTGCTCCTGGCACTGATGGGTCATATTTGATTCTCCAAAATCAAAAGACTATATTAGTATATATTAATGATCATGATTATTATATATATATATATATTTTTTTCCCTTAATTTTTTTTCCATTTTTCTTTTTCTTTTTTTTTTTGCATTACAATATTGAAAAATTGTAGGGGGAGGGTGCTTACGTGTCATAAAAATAATGTTATAATAAGATACATTTGATTACATTTTTAATTTAATTTTATTAATAGTAATTAAGTTTGTGCATTTGCAAATATTATGAACACCCCACCAAATTTACATTACTATAATCCGAAAAAATCTCATCCTCATTATTGTAACGCATTGTAATTATTATTTATTATGTTATTTTAGCATCATTGAGATTTATAGTTTAATATTTGGAATTAGTATTTTCCATTTTAATTTTATTTTTATCATTTTATTAGTTTAGTATGTTGATATAGTTTGTGTAAAATTTTGTGCTGTCAAACGATTTATCGCATCCAAAATAAGTTTTTGCATACATAATATATGTATATATTTACATTCATATAACTTATATATACATATTTAATATATAAACATAACATTTGTCTTAAATATATATGCATGCGTGTATTTATATATACACAGTACACACGCATATTATGTTAACAAATACATATTTTGGATGCGATTAATCGTTTGACAGCACTAGTAAATTTTTATTTTAGTTTTAGTAAATCAAGTTAACTACAACCAGCTGTAATATGTTTTTTATATTTTATTTAGATATAAATGTGATATTGACAAACTATTTTTATTAAATTATTCTAAATATTTTACAATACAATTTTTCTTCAGATTAATCTAAATTCTCAATTTAATTCTTTAATAAAATGTAGTGCTTTCTGAATTTCTATATTTATTTTAATTAGTATACTGTATATTAGTGATCATGATTATTATTTTTTTCTTTTTTTTCATGGGGGGAGGGGTGCTTAATTGTCATGAAAATAATGTCAGAATGCTAAAAATCTACAAATATCATTTCTTATTTCTTTGTCCCATGTCTCATTCATAAGTTTCATGGGATTCACCCTGATGGGTTGGTACACAATCCCTGATAGTGACCACATGAGATGTTAATTAAGTTATAGGAAAGAACTAGGTTATTTAAAGCTGGCAGGCCTTGAATGAAAGTGTGGCATACAGTAGCTGTTTCAGTGATGACGTGGAATGGCTGCAAAGTTTCTTTATGTCGCAGAAGGTCATGTTATGTGAGTGTTGACGTGATTGATCTCTAAAGGTTAGTGGTGATGGGTGAAAATTGTGGCTGGTCCTCTGTTCACTGGCATGTCGCGGCGCATGTTTATAGCAGTTATTGGCCTGCTTCCAGCAGAGTGAAACCTTAACCCCTGTCTCCTACCCTGGGGAGGCTGCTGGAGCAGAGGGGATTTGGTGTGAACTGCTGTTGGTTTCTTTGAGTCTTGTTGAACTGTGGGAGTATTACGACTTAATTTCCTTTACACTTTGAAGATATAGATCTAGACCAGCATGTCTTTGTGTATCAGGATGCAGAGACGCTAGAGGTGGAGACCAAGCGGTTTGAAGACCTAGAGTTTCAACAGCTGGAACGAGAGAGTCGTCAGGATGAGGAGAAAGAGACTCAGACCCATCATATTCTCAGGGAGATCGCAGAACACCAGAGGAGCACCGTCACACGGAAGGTGAGTTTCCTGTTGGTGCCTTCAAGTCATCCTGGCAAGTTCTTATGAGTAAGAACTTTGTGCATTTAAATGATTTGATGGACGGAAAGAGAAAAGGCTTTTATAAGGCTTATATAAAGACCAAATTAACCAATACTACACTCTTAAAAATAATGGTGCTTCAAACGGTTCTTCAAGTGATGCCATAGAAGAACCATTTTTGGTTCCACAAAGAACCATTCAGTCAAAGATTATTTAAAGAACCATCTCTTTCTTACCTTTTTGTAATCTGAAGAACCTTCTTTCGCCACAAAGAACCTTTTGTGAAACAGAAAGGTTCTTCAGATGTTGAAGGTTCTTTATGGAACCATTTAGACAAAAAGGTTCTTCTATGGCATCATGAAGCACCTTTATTTTTGAGAGTGTAGTTAGCTTCTACAGTGTTTTTCTATTTGGCTCGTCTCCAAAGTTGAGGCTCAAAGTAAATCTGTAAATATGATAATTCCAACACATTAATATGTGTGACACCTTTAGGAGAGGCTGCTGGCCCTGAAGAAACAGTACACCCAGATTTCCCAGCAGGCTCAGAGGGACAAAGACAACTTTGTGAAGGAAAAGAACAATCTTCAGATGATGCTGCGGCGGGTATGTCTGTGTAATATTACTAGAAATCCATGCTACACTGCCTTTTTTGCACCCTTTATTGAAAGTAGTTATTAGTGCTTCTGAATCATGACAGACTTTCTCGTTTTTTTCCAGGAAAAGGAGAATCTTGTCAGCTTGGAGAAGAAATATTCTGAGCTCACTGGGGCATTGGGTTTCCCTGTCAGTCCCATCAGTATGAAGGAGGTACGTCTGACAGGATTGTGTGTTCTATGTGAATAGAGCAAACCTTCTCTTGGACTGCACATGTGTTTTGGGCACGAGTACTTCAACCATGTGTGGCTGCCCCAAAAGGTTACTATAACACCATGAATGGATCTACAGTAAATAAGGAAGTATTCACTGTGATCGCTTTTCACCCATGCCCTCATCACGACTCTTGCAACCTGGAAATCTTTAGTTGCAGAGGGTTGTTTGTGTTTCCTCACCGTGGAAACAGGGTCTTTTCCCCTGTATTCCAGGATTGCTTCCAGTTGGCTGACGTGTGTCCACCTCATAGTGAATTTTGCCATGCCCACAAAACCCTGTCTCCACTTCCTGCTGACCTCCTGATGTTTTCTTCTCTTCTTTCCTCTCTGACTATCAAAAATGCTGAGGTAACGCACTAGCAGTGTGCATGCAAGATAATGTATGTTGCTTGTCTGCTGCTTTCCAAAATACCTCCTAACATGCCGCCTCCTCTGGTAGTTAAGTTTCTAATGCTCTTAAAATAACCTCTAATTATTTACTCTTTTACTGGTTTATCAGTGCTTCAAATTCCTTGGAGGTTTTTGTTTAGATTGCTTCAACATTAACTGAATTATTTATTTATTTCATTAAAAAATTAACTTTTATTTTTATTTTACTAATTTATCTGTTATTTATTTGTTGTAAATGTAATTTTTAATTTCATTACATTTGTAATATTTTTTTTAGTATTTAATGATTCACGTTTTTTTTATTAAAAACAATTTTAATCTTTTTTTAATTTAATTTAATTTTAAAATGTATTCATTTATTTATCTTTCCCAAATTTGTGATTAATCTGTTATTAATATGCTTGTCATTAATCATTTTAACCTACTTGAATGTATGTTTTTTTTCCTATTCACCCCTCTTCCCCCCCATTTTCCGAATGGTTTGTTCCAGGGCTATGTTACAGTCAATGAGATCAATGAACTGTACTGTCAGCTGGGGGTAGATCCCACCCCAGCCCCCCTCCCCACCCAAGCCCATTCCTCTCCTGACGCCCCTGCCACAGGGACTGACCCCAGCCCTGAACCCAGTCCTGCGGAGAGCACTGCCCTGCCAGGAGAGGGTGAGGTGTGTGATCAGGATGGTTTATGTGTGTTAGGAATTAGTTTGGATTTAGTGTGCACACGCCAAGTATTGTAAAGTGAGTAAAGGTCATCATGTTACATGGTCACTGTGGGATTTCAAGGTATTTGTATTGTGTGAATTATTTATTATTTGATTCCCTTTCTCTGATTCTTTTTAAATTAAAGGGGTCATATACACACAAATATAATAATGTTAATAATAATAATTATTATTATTTATTTTAATTATATTTAATTTATTAAATTTCCTTACTAGGGAAATCAAATAATCTCTTAGATTTGTTTTCAATTAGATGTCATATTATTCTACTATATAATAATAATACTATATATAATATTCAAAATTATTATTAATTAAATATATTACTAATAATATAATAATTTATAAAAATTAATTTTTAATTTTTTTGTAAATTTTTATAAATTAATATTGATTATATTATTATAATTTTATTCAGTTTCTCTTAGATTTTTTTTTATTTAAGAGGTCATATCATACTGATATATAATAATAATAATATTGTTGTTGTTAGTTATCATTATTTGTCCAGATTCATAATTTTGCCCTTTTAGCGTAAAACATCAAAGCAAATTAATTTTTTTTTTATGATGTGTCCCCTTTAAGCAAACTATAGCCCACCTTCTTCTCGCATCCTTATTTTCGGATTTTCTCTTTTCCAAAGCACTCTTCCTGTCCACTGTCGTCCTCCATCCCTTCTTCCTCTTTCACTGCATGTTCTCGTCCCAATTCTAAACCTCCCTCTGTGCACTGGCCTGAAGACATGGTCACCTTCCTCAACCCTTCTCCTCCTCCTCCTCCTCTACCTGCCAAAAAACAGCGCTGTCACAGACAGGTAAACCTTGCGAGTATGTATGTATGAGTGCAATTATTAGAGACATTTCTTACCTTTAACCTTCTGTTCCTCAGCATTTCCGCACCCTAGAAGAAAGGAAGCGGTACGGTAAGGGAGGCGGAGCTCATTTGAGTGACACTCTTCCTCGGAAGAAGACCCAGACCACCATAACCCCACAGTTCACCTGTGCCACACTTGGTCGTAACATACCCTCTAAAGTAAGAATACATTATAAGTTTACATATTTAGAAGTCACTCATTTGCATTATTATTTATTGCATTTATATAGAATTTGTTATAGTCTTAAATGTACAGTTGCCAAAAACATCCTGTTCAATGCCAAGGACCAAATAAATAAAATATGGTCATGATAAACTAGATATGCACTGGATGATTTTTTTTACTATGTATTCACTATTTTGTTTGCATTTATTAAATTTGACCTAAATCTGTGATTGTCAAGATGATATTACTCATAATAAAAATATATATTTTTTAATAATTAAAAAATATTAAATATTATTTGGCCCTTATGTTTCCCAAAGACTATCCGGTTTTGTAATAGCTTATGTAGTAACTTTTAAGTTCCTGGCATACTTTACAATGTTTTATTAAATGTATATCTGTAAATGTTGCTGTTTATTATTATTTTGAATTGTTTTGGTGAATTGAAGTAAAATTAATTATAAATAATTGTTCCTTGTTCATTTAGTTGAAGTTCAAATCTGAAAATATTTTACTCATTTGCGCAAATATTATCTTCTTGGTTAATACAATATAATATAATATAACAAAAAAATGGAAAGCATCCAGATATTTGTAACTATACACTACTGTAGATTTTTTTATTTTTATTAATACATTTAATTAGCAAGGATGCTTTAAATTATTCAAGTGACAAAGACATTTATAATTTTACATTTATAATTTTCAAAAAACATCCTCCTAAACTCAAATTTTTTGAATGATACTGTATGTATGAAGTAAAAACTCACTCTAACATCACCCCCTGTGTTTAGTCCCATCCCCCTTTAGCTCAAAGCTCCAGCTGTGGGAGTGTGTTGAATCGAGCCCTTGCCATCTCCCCTAAAGAGACGCACATGGATACGCACCGCCTGCACAAGGGTAGGGCTCTCCACCTCAAACACACTGTTTAAAATATACAGTGTTATGTTGCATTACATCATAAATCACACATCAAAAGTGATGCTTTATAAGTCAAACGTTACCTAATCTTGAATTACTTTCTCTATCCTGCAGGCAAATCTAAGAAAGGTACAGTAGTCTGCCTACAGTAGTCTCGATTGCCTGTTATATAATTTCTATTCAAATAATGTCAAAGTCTCTTACCCTGTCCTCTCTGGTGAAAAATGTCCTCCTTTGGGAGACATTCATTGCCTTGGTCATTGGCTGATATCAACCCAACTCTCATTGCTTTTAATGTGTCTGGTCTCACTGAAATGGAGAAACCTGTAGCGTTTCTTCAATTTCATGCACTGTTTGACTCACCAGGGCCTTTTATGGGTCTTATTAGACAAGGTTGAATCTTGTATGAAATAAAGCTGCTATTTTATACACATTACAAAGGCATGAGATGGTTTGTTTCATACAATGGTGTGATGTTATTCTAGTAATTCAGTCCTGCATGATGAGGTCTGTCTGTAGTCATTTGTTTTTGTTTTATTTCTATTCATAGACTTTAAGGTGCCCCTATTATGCCATTTCCAATATTGCCTTTTATGCAGTGTGTAATGTAGCTGTATGTGAATGTAAACGATCTGCAAAGTTGTAAAGCTGAAAGTGCACGATAGATAAAGTTAGCGTCTCCCAAAATAAAGAATCGACTCTGTACAGCTGAAATGAGTCGTTAGTAATTCTAATCCCACTTCCGTGACGGCTACACATCACGGGGTAACACATTTGCATAATGCGTGCCTATGTTCTATGTTGGCCGGCTGTGAACAACTTGACCCCGCCCACAAACACGTCATTCTACTGACGACTGCTTCTTTAATCTCGGGAAGTTCGACGCGAGATTTACAAAACACTTGCTGTTGAAAGATGGATCAGTATCCTGTTTATTTGGACAAGCTGCTCCACTGAATCACAACCTGTAAGTATGATAATAGATGTTTATATTTTCTATAGTGCATTCAAAATACAGAACTATTGAAATAGGCGTATCGTTTCCGACCCCGCTGTATGCCGTAGACCAATCACAACAGACTAGGCCATCTGACCAATCAGAGCATAGCAGGCTCACGGAAAGGAGGGGTTTAGAGAGACTGAATCTTTGAACTGCTTCGAAACAAATCATTTGAGAATCGCTGGAAAACGAGGTGATATTAAATGCTTATTTTGAGAAAACGAAAGCGTTTTTTGACCTTGCGTGCATGTAATCCTATTGTAGGAGACTCCCGAAACAATATTAGGAACCGTAAAAATGGCATAATAGGGGCACTTTAATTATTATGTCACACTGCTGTTTATGGTCTAGAGCAGTGTTTCCCAACCTTTTTTTAGTCGCGGCACCCTTTGGAAATTTTATTTTACAGTGGGGTAATTTTGGTGCAGTAGCACGAGATAGCTTGATTTCAAACTTTGAATTTAATAAAAAATGACAAGTAAGCAGTCAGTAATAAAATAAGAACAAATAAAGAAATTAATAATGATAGCACAAATAAAAAATAACGACAGGCCTTCGAATTAAATAAATTGCTTTTTAGTTTTTCAGGTAGGTCTAACAGTAGGGTTAAGATATTTAAAAAAAAATTTTTTTTTTTTTTACCAATTATCCAAATAATGTTTAGTCCTAGTAAGCTATTATTATCAGAACACGTGAGCATAACAGAGCGGTTAGCAGATCAATGAATAAGAGGGCAGCGTTACCAGAGTTGCCCATTTACCACCCCATGCTACAACACAGTAGGGCTATTGCAGACAGAAACGATACTGTATTACATCGATGTTTCCTGTCGGCTCAATGTTTGAGTGGACTTTGCTGTTCCGATTCGCATGAACGGTATACGAGTGGAGCGAATGAGCGGAGCACACACGCCCATAGAGCAGGATAATACGCAGAGTGTCACACCACGTGAAAGTGAAACCTAAGCGGTGAACTAATTTTCGGCAGCCGAAAATTCAGTGCATCTCTAATTATTGGCGACATCAGAAATGGATATTATATAATAGTTGCTTTTTTTGAACATTTTAGCAATTTAAAAATATTAAAAAAAAATTTTTTTTACACGGCACCCCTGCTCTCGACAGACTGCACCCCGGTTGGGAAACACTGGTCTAGAGACACACTGGTCACGACACATCCCTGACAGAAAGCTGCTGCTGCGTTATATTGACATATTGACACAAATTTCAAATGATTTTCAACGGTCCCTTTGTCGCGTCCAGTGTACTAGACAGACTTTAGCTGTTGCGGCGCAGACACGGTGTTACCTATCGAGAAGAAACAAAGCAACCTCGGCGTCCGATCGCAGGCCTTCCGCTCCTTGAGTTCTCTCCATTGCTGGAAAGCTGATTCGATATTTACACGGGTCATACTTCTTGCCTTAAGCCTTTGTTTGTTCCGCAGACGTTTTCCACTTTTGTTTTTTTTGTTTTTTATCTGCCATCTCTATCTTTCTGTCTCTCGGCTCGGCTAATGTCCGTCCTGTGCACTGAACTCTCTCTCCTCCACATCATGAGTAGACATGCCCCTTACTGCTGATTAGCTACAAGTTTGTTTTGCTCTTCGGCCAGAATCAGTTTTCTAAAGCGTTTTTGAAAAATCACTTACCCCACCTTTAAGGCTCTGGATCACCAAAACAAGCCAATCAAGACCAATTAAAGTGAGTCTCCTTATAAGGACTTGATGTCCTCCAATAGGAAGCGTTTGTTCCATCTGGGTGGAAACTTTCAGCATTTATTTATTTGTTTTGTGAAGATAGTGGAAGAATTTTGGGATGATGAAGGACAGGAAATGCTTCCATTCTATTTTTCAAACAAATATCTGACCTGGTGGGTTTATTTGTGAACTTTTTCTTTTTAATTCCCCAGCTTTGATTGTTAAATCACTAAAGCTTTTTTGAATATGTGCGCATTATGAGTTTACTGTTGTAGAGGAAAAGCTTGACTATTGTCGGATGGTTTATTTGAAGGTCCCTTGGGTCGGATCATCAGAGAGGCGGGTCTCTGCTGTTTCTCGATGTGGTTGATGTTATCAAGGTTGTAGTGGAGTCAAGTCTCATAACCTCTGAGTTAATTCTAGCTGTACTAGTTGTTCTAGCTACAAGTTAAACAGTGTATCTTCAGGAGACAGCATCTTAATCGATATTAAGCACAAATATCATTTGTTCTGGACTTGTAGCTGAAGAAGGGCATCATTAGGGGCTTGGGATCAATCTATGAATCGGAGTAAGGTATTTTCTTACATACACTGCCATTCAAAAGTTTGGGGTCAGTAAGATTTCGTGTTTTTGATCAATTTTTATGCTCACCTAAGCTACATTTATTTGATCAAAAATACAGGAAAATAGTGAAATTATTAGAATTGTAAATGTTTAAACTTTTTATTTTAATAGATTTTAAAATGTAATTTATTCCTGTTATAGCAACGCTGAATTTTCTGCATCATTACTCCTGTCTTCAGTGTCAGAATGATGGAAATCATTCTAATAGGATAATTTGGTGCTCATGAAACATTTCTTATTATCATTATTGATAGCATTTTTGTGGAAACTGTGATGCAACTCTGACAAATATAAAATTCAAAAGAACAGCATTTATTTGAAATATAAACTTTTGTAATATTATAAATGTCCTTACTGTCACTTTCGATCAATTTAATGTATCCTTGTTGAATAAAAGTATTAATTTCTTTTAAAAAAATCTTACCCCAAACTTTTGAACAGTAGTGTGTGTTGTCAGGACATTATTGCACGGTGGTTGGTCTTTGTGAGCACAGTAAAGGGCCCCAGGGTGCCCCGGGCAGCGCCTGGCCAGAGGAAACTGAGCTGGGCAGCAGGAATGGAGAATCTGCTCCTGGGAGTGATGCTGCACTCTCAGGTAAAGCTGAGATAGCCCTAAAAACAGGAAGGATAAGTCATGTGGTGTTATTTCATAGTGTTCATTATTGCTAAATTCATGTTTTCTTTGACATGTTTCTCAGGGCACAGTCAGCAGCACATTGGCGAGGAGCACCGAACGCGGTTGAGTGACCTCAGTGGCCACGCATCCTCACAAACCAACGTCTACCTAGACTCTTTTGGTTACCAAGATAACGGCCGTGCCTTTGATACGCTGAGTGTGGACAGCTCAGACAGTATGGAAACCAGCATTTCTGCCTGTTCGCCCGACAACGTCTCCAGGTGAGGGAGGTTTTTTTTTTTTCTGTCTTCTGTCTGTGTCTGACAAACCTTTGTTTGGCCTCTGGGGATTTTTGGAAAAGCTATTTATATAGTGTGTATATATAAACTTCCTTTAGAAGTTTCAGTATGGTTTTTTTTTTTTAATTTTAAGAATTTTGTTTCGGGAAAAAGCTCTAATCATCAAAATTAAAACAAAAAAACTTTTGAAATGTTTTAATTTACATGTAATGTATCTAGAATATATGAATGTTTCACTTTTTGAAATAAGTTACAAAAATAAATATTTTTTTTATTTTTTACTTTTTCATGATATTCTAATTTTTTTTATATATTTATATTTATATTTGTGTGTAATTATTTTTTTTTTAATGCTGTCCTATTGAATTCTTTATTAATCAAATAATCTAAATAAAAATCGCTTTCTACAAAAATATTAAGCTGCACAACATTTTCCAAAACTGATAATAAGAACCGTTTCTTTAGTACCAAATCTGCATATTTTTGATCAAGTAAACGCAGCCTTGTTGAGCCTAAGTGACTGCTTTCAAAAACATTTTACCGACCCCAAACATCTGAATGGTGGTTTCAGTTTAAATGTAATTTATAAATAAAAAAAATATAAAGAGTATTTATATTATATAAAAACAGTAGAAATCCATTGTATGTCCCCACTTAGATTCAGACTGTAGTGTTTCTCTCCAGATCTACAGATGGATCGTATAAACCCATGACACATACCATGTCTTTGTAATTTAAAACATTTCCACAGCTCCTATTGTAGTTCAAGCCAAGCGTTCTGTCTGGGGTACAATGAATGAAATATTGAGAACAAGGGCAACGTGTGAGGAAAGAATAGAGAGAAAGACAGAGCAACTGAAATCCTGGAACCGTATTTGAATGCTCTGGTGACTGGTCTCATCTAGGTTACCATAAACCTCAAGTCTGTTTGAAAGTGACTAGTTGAAGACCTTAGTGAAAAGACTTTGACAGATGAGACCACATGAGGTCATTACTTGGAGCGATGTGTGTTTATGCTGTATGCATGTGTGTGTGCAGGAGGCAGCAGATCGGCACTTGTGTAATTTGAGTGGTTTGCTTGAATGAGTTCTGAGGGGCCTGAGAAGGACCGTTGGTACCCCCTCCTCTGCTCCGGGTATGGATACACTCAGGTTACAGCAGGAACAGTTAGAGGAAACAGATTCAGGGTTTCTTCCCCTCAGTTTGAATGTAATCAGCCGCAGAGCGCGGGTTCAGGCTGTTCTTGGGTCTTTGTGTGTTATGTTCCACTTCTCTCTACTGGTTCTTTGGGATCTAAATCAGGAATGACCTCTGTTCATCTCCGGCATCACTGGTAAGATACCATAAAGATGAAAGAACTGATTGATGAAGGACATGAGAGGAATACAATGTGTGCAGAGGAATGGAAAAGATGGAAACAAGGTGGCCAGCGGTTATGGTATGGCGATCGGATGGAACAACAAAGAACAAAATCATTTATTTGTTTTATTTATTTTAAATCTGTTATAGACACAATGGAGCAGGTTTGCATGATGGGTTTGATGTTTGCATGATGGGATTGTCTCGATTTGGATTTTGGATCATCTTTGAATTGCATCTTTATTTGTAAATCAACAACAAAGTGTCAAAACAAGCTTTTGTAATCCTGCTATAAGAACTATAAAGTCTTCATCATCATGCATGCAGAGGCATCTTGTTAATGATTGACAGCTGTCCATCACCAGATTCCAAAACAAAACCAGCCGATTTCAGCACATGTTCATAGAAACATCTAGAAAAATCTAATTACTTTGTATGCAAGATTGGCACAGTAATTAGAAATCTGCTCAGGGAATTCTGATTAGTCCTCCGGTTTAATATTTGCATAAGTTGTGATTTGGTCTTTTCTTTCTTCCATCTATCTAACCATCAATAGCGAGCTTGTCAACTCCTAAACAGTTATGTGTTGATTTTTATCTGCATATCTGACAGAAAATTATGCACGCTGATTGTTTGCATTTAATTTATGCAAAAACCAGTTAGGCTTCAACTTTGCTCAGTTCTTTTGTAGTTTGCAAGAACTGTCGTTGCCTTTGTTCATTATCGGTTACTGGAAAGTGTATTATTGGAGGGTATGTTTTGTTTTATGGACAGCTGTTTTGGGAATGCCAGTAATGACAAAAGGGTTTGACGTGGAAGATGATTCCCATATATTCTTTACAGGTGAAGGTTTTAAGGATGATATTGCGGAGCCAAGCAGTGAGGTGAAGGTTTTAGGGGGAAATTTGTTCAGAAAGTTTTACTGAAAGGAGGGGCTGGTCAGATCTATTCCACGTGTTCTTTTTGAAATCTAAATGGAAAGCATCAGACGTCAGACGTCAGACATCTATCTAACCATCAATAGCGAGCTTGTCAACTCCTAAACAGTTATGTGTTGATTTTTATCTGCATATCTGACAGAAAATTATGCACGCTGATTGTTTGCATTTAATTTATGCAAAAACCAGTTAGGCTTCAACTTTGCTCAGTTCTTTTGTAGTTTGCAAGAACTGTCGTTGCCTTTGTTCATTATCGGTTACTGGAAAGTGTATTATTGGAGGGTATGTTTTGTTTTATGGACAGCTGTTTTGGGAATGCCAGTAATGACAAAAGGGTTTGACGTGGAAGATGATTCCCATATATTCTTTACAGGTGAAGGTTTTAAGGATGATATTGCAGAGCCAAGCAGTGAGGTGAAGGTTTTAGGGGGAAATTTGAAGTTTTACTGAAAGGAGGGGCTGGTCAGATCTATTCCACGTGTTCTTTTTGAAATCTAAATGGAAATCATCAGACGTCAGACTGTGGGCCGCACTCTCAAGCTCTCTACGCCTGGACAGTTAATGTGTTCCAGTGCTGACCAGCTTTATTGGTTCCTTCTGTGTTCTCCAGCATATACATACATACATGCCAATGCACATAGGACATGTTTACATTTGCAAGTGTATGCATTCTTCGCACATGCCTAGTTGAGATTTCTTTGGTGTAGAATTCGCTCTGAAAAGTTAAATGTAATGCCTTATCTCATAGGCTATTTTTTTTTCTGCAGCGCCAGCACCTCCAATGTTTCCAAGATCGAGGAGATGGAACATCTTCTCCGGGAGGCTCAGGCAGAGAAGCACCGGCTCTTGGAACACAGGGTAATGAAACGGCCACACAAACCTGCCACTTCTTGCTAGAGCTGACATCAGTTTCACAATCCAGTCTTTCGGCACGCCATAAACCCAAATGAACCCCATTTGGCTTCACGGATCTTAAACCGTGAGCTTGTTTGCTCTGTTAGAAGTTTCTCAGTCAGCCATAAACAGAAACAAATTCGGCTTGGAATGCAGGGACTCTGTGGGAAACGAGTCGGTCTTCCTGTTTCTGATGTCGTTCATGGGAGTTTAGGCTGGAACGGAGAGTACTACTTATGTGCAGCTTTAAAAAGCAACTTGTTTCGGTACAGAACAGTGTCATTTGTATGTGTCTCAGGAGAGAGAGATGGAGAATAAGAGCAGGGCTCTTGAAGAGGAGAGGAGACGGCGAGAAGAGCTAGAAAAACGGCTGCAAGAAGAAACCAGCAGGAGGCAGAAACTCATCGAGAGAGAGGTGAAACTTCGTGAGAAACAGAGAGCACAGGTGAGTTCTGTGCTAAGACATGCATTGCTATTACTCGTATTTAACTTAAAGATTTGAACACATTTTTGTAACTCACCCCATAACATCACAGACATGAGTGAAACCCAAAGCCACATAGCAACATACTAAACCACTCAGAACAGATTATCAACCTCATAACACTAGAAACTACATGGAAACATGTTAAAACACTCAGAACAGATTATCAACCTCATAACACACTAGAAACGACATGGAAACATGTTAAAACACTCAGAACATATTAGCAGCCACATAAGAGCTAACTAAAAAAAATCTAGTTTTAACAAATACTTAATGTCCTATACTGTATGTGACCCTGCCACAGTCTCGTCCCCTCACACGCTACCTACCTGTAAGAAAGGACGACTTCGACCTTCGTGGCCACATCGACTCGGCCGGCCACAACACAGAGACTTGTTACCACGTCTCCATCACAGAGAAAACCTGCAGGGGCTTCCTCATTAAGATGGGCGGCAAAATCAAAACCTGGAAGAAGCGCTGGTTTGTCTTCGACCGTAACCGCAGGACCCTGAGCTACTATGCAGGTGAATTATTTTTATTTGTTTATTTTTTCCTTCACGTATTCACTCCTGAAGTTGGTCGATTGAAATGATATCAGTATTGATTTTTATACTTTTTGTACGGTTTCAGATAAACACGAGGCCAAACTGAAAGGAGTGATTTATTTCCAGGCCATAGAGGAAGTATATTACGACCACTTAAAGAGTGCCCACAAGGTACTTTTCCTCTGCAACTGATAATTATCAATATAATAAAAAAAGTTAAAATAATTAAAATATTTAAGCACAATCATTTTAATATTTAAATGTTCTTTTAATGTCATTTCAAATTTAGCTTAACATTTGATATTTTTGATTTGATAATTTATTGATATTATTAATAACATGTATTTTATGGAACATTTAAAATCATTAATAACAGCTAACATTGACATTTATTATGAAAACTATAAATGGCTAATGTTTTTAAAATAACTTTTAAAATAAAGTCAAGTCTATAATAAGATAATTATTGTTATTTATTATTTAATAAACAAGGATTAAAAATATTTATTAAACTTTTTTTTTTTAATTCAGGGGTGTCCAATCCTACTCCTGGAGGCCCACTGTCCTATAGAGTTCAGCTCCAACCCCATTTAAACACACCTGAACCAGCTAATAAAGGTCTTAAAATATATCCTAGAATCTTCTAGGCAGGTTTGTTGAGGCAAGCTGGAGCTAAACTCTGCAGGACGGTGGCCCTTCAGGGACCGTTTGAATGTTTCAGTGCTGTCCCCTAGAGGCCAAACTGTAATCTTACCCCTCTCTCCTCTCTTTCTCAGAGTCCAAACCCTTCACTTACGTTCAGTGTGAAGACTCATGATCGCATCTACTACATGGTGGCGCCCTCTCCAGAAGCTATGAGAATATGGATGGACGTTATCGTAACGGGGGCAGAGGGATACACTCAGTTCATGATTTAGATGTTGTCTGCCAGCAGAGAAGGAATAATATGTGCAGTGTTTGGACTTAAAAACCACTAGACTTGACCTGCACTCTTTCACATGCTGGTTTCAGTATTGAATCCCCCAAACGCTGAACTGATCTTATTATTTTTGTGTTCGTATCAGTTTTTCAATCTCAATCCACAGTATTGAAGCTTTTCTCTTCGCTGCCTTTATATATATTTTTTTATGCAACATGAGCTTTTGCTTGGCGGCCCAGAAGATGGAATGGAACACACATCCTATTATTTTGTGTGTATGTCGTACGGTATTTCGTCCGTCTGATTGTGTGCAGAGAGAAAGATGTGTTAAATGATATTTAGTGCCAGTGTGCCACGTTGTGTGTGGTCTGTTTGCTACCTTGTGTACAGGGCCTCAGGGACACACACATTATAATATAAACAGCTGTCAGCTGTTCTGCCAAAGATTAAATGCACACTGACCACACGCTATAGAGTTTATGTATAGATGCGTGTGTTGGTGTTTGCCAGTGCCTTCAGTTCTATATTATACTGATATATGCCTTTATACTCCACATTCAGATTAATCAAAGGTGCTATAAGACACGCATTTGTGGCTATTTTAACACTACAGTTATTCGTTACAAAAGTCTCACAACTTCCGAAACACTAAAGCTGCTTGCCGTTCAGGTATTACACAGGATAAAACATCTTCGCTGCCTTTATATATATTTTTTTATGCAACATGAGCTTTTGCTTGGCGGCCCAGAAGATGGAATGGAACACACATCCTATTATTTTGTGTGTATGTCGTACGGTATTTCGTCCGTCTGATTGTGTGCAGAGAGAAAGATGTGTTAAATGATATTTAGTGCCAGTGTGCCACGTTGTGTGTGGTCTGTTTGCTACCTTGTGTACAGGGCCTCAGGGACACACACATTATAATATAAACAGCTGTCAGCTGTTCTGCCAAAGATTAAATGCACACTGACCACACGCTATAGAGTTTATGTATAGATGCGTGTGTTGGTGTTTGCCAGTGCCTTCAGTTCTATATTATACTGATATATGCCTTTATACTCCACATTCAGATTAATCAAACGTGCTATAAGACACGCATTTGTGGCTATTTTAACACTACAGTTATTCGTTACAAAAGTCTCACAACTTCCGAAACACTAAAGCTGCTTGTCGTTCAGGTATTACACAGGATAAAACATACTCTGTTTAGAATTATACTACACAAAGACTAGGTTTTTAGTATGTCTTATAATACTTGATCATTTTATCATCATGCATATGTAACTTTTGCATTTTTATGAACTGTATTCAATGCTTTTGGCCTGTTTTCAGGCTATGATTACTTGTATTTAGTTTGACATCATCAGAAAATGATCATTAAGAAGATAATTAAGCTTCAGTTAAAGCCAGTACTGCAATACAGCATGTACTTAATTTCCTAGTTTGTGTGGTTTTATTAGTTCAAGTCCAATCAGACTGAATTTGAGATGTCATTTCATTACCACCAGCAGGAGGCGACAGCCATGCGGAAAATGTTAGCCATAAGCTTTTATCTGTGAATTAGCCAGTAGTCTGTTTTGAATATTGTTAATACTCATTTGAGACCTATATTTATACTTTTGTTTACCATGCATGCACCTTTATTTTTGCATATGTATGTCGTTTATGATCTCTGTCTACTTGATAAACCTTTGACTATGTCCTGAGAGTATATAGTCGTCCATCTAGACATATTACCTCGTGCCCCGCAGGCAAACAAGACACGCTGGACCGAAATCAATTTAAGGATTTGAGTAATAACAGGGTGGTGAGTAGATTAGTCAGTTTGTTCAGGATTACTGCATAGATTGAGTGTTCTTCCAGGTCTGATTACTTATAAACCCGTTTTGCACTCCAAAGGACGCTAGATAAACAGATGTTCTACAAATTTGAATATTTACATGCGCATAATCATTTAGGCCTAAACGTCCTCCGAGCAGGCGTGTGCGTGAGTATTGAGCCCTGCAGGCCTGCTCTAATTTTTCTTGTACAGCCTTGTTAGGATGTGAATGCTGGGTTTAGGTTGCCTGACATCATCCTTGCTATGATTAATGTCCTATATTTGGTTTTCTTATGTGGGAATGCTGTCCTTTACTTGTCCTTCATTTTGAGCGAATACTGTGTACGCAGGATTGTCCCGTGAGGAGGTGCAAACTCGAGCCAAGCAAATCATTTGTCAGATCCCTTTAAAACCGCACTTTCTAAGGAAGGTGTTTGGGCTGCGGTGTTCCCAATAAAGCATCCTGTTTCCATCTACGTCCTACGTCAATCATGTCCCTCTTTAGTTTCCCCCAATTTCTCCCTCCCGTTGTTTTGGCGAAATTTCTTTCATAGCTCTCCCTGCAATGAGATGTGTGTGGACACACTTTTGTGCACTCGCCTCTGGCGTGATAATAACATTAATGAATTGAACACATTCTAATATATTAGAGGGGGAAGGACCCCATGTTGTCAAGCGTCGACCTGTCTAAGGATAATTGATGCCGGAGAGATTCCCGCTCAAATGCACTTACGCGGTGACGTCTGTCCTCAGAGAATACACATACAGACAGGACATTTTCCTTAGGGTAACTTGATCCCGAGGGAGTTTCCACATGCATTTAGACCCCCGTCTGCAGATTTGCGAATGGCATTAGGCCTCAAAATACACCTCCTTTGTACACAAACATGATGTGTGTCCGAAAAGTGTCCAATGTACGCACACTTCAAAATCTCGGTAGAAGTAGTAGGACATCTGGGTACTTTTCACCTATTTTTCTGCAAACACAAATTTGGACATAAATACTAATTTCACACAGTTTTTTGCCTACTATATTGTGCGTTAATATTCATTTTCGGATACAGAGCTGTACTCGAAATGCATCATGTTTAAAGATTCAATTATCAATTCATTTCTCAGTACTAATGTTGATTTATCTTGCAATCCCAAGTGTTTATCAATTTTTCAGTGTCCGATCAAATGCTGTCTGGAATGAGAATGTCCCTCCCCCAATATCCCACCTATCTCTGACTAGCAATAGCAAGTCATTATTCAGTGTTTTCATGTAAATTATAGCTCAAAGTTAACTTTTTTTAGTTGTAAGTTAACACTAATGTTCACAGCCCAACAAATACCTTTTCAAAGTACACTTCGCATAAACACAGGAGCTCGACACAAGCAAACTAGAAAGTTTCGTCCTCATTCAGTGTCTGTGCTATTTCTCCCCAGAAGTTATTACCAATAAAAATGCTGTTGTACTGGTTTAGAGTTGAGAGTATTCGGTAACCCCCTCCCCTTGCACTTGTCTATCGTCGGTCAGGACAGTGTTGCCACCTTGTGGGCAAATTAATTCGTGCAAAACAATTGAAGGTGCATGTTGCAAGTTGAACGTAAATAACATCTTTGTGCGTACATCACATGTACACATTCACTTAAGATACTTCCTTCATTAACTTCCTGTTTCAAAAGGAAATATGTCAATACAGGATACAACAAAACTGCTCATCAAACCATTTCATGAGGTTTTTGTGGTCAGATACTTGAATCTTGCTAGTTACTTGAATCATAAAACAATTGAATAATACAAACATTCAAAGGTTCTAAACTTCTATTGCCTGCTATTGGAGTTTGTTACCTTTGCAGTAATGCAAGAATGCATGCTGTGTGCAGGGCCGGATTTATTCATAGGCATTCTAGGCACGTGCCTATGTTTGCTCGTCCAGGGGGGCTCAAACACAATGAAGAGATATATATAATATTTTTGTTATACTATGGGCTATCTACAACAGTAAAAAAACCAAAACCCCAGAAGACATTGAGCAAATAAATATAACAAACAATAGGGTAAAAAATGACAAACCATTTCCATGTCTTCCACCTTTTTTATGTAGGCTACGGAAATCACACTTTCTTTCTCCCGTTCTCTCTCACAGACGCACACACAGTGCAGACAGGCTCTCGCGCACACATGTGGAGACGTGAACAGAAACTTCTTGTCAGCGCTGCACGGCAAATTTATCAATAAAATAGTTTCGCAGCTGAAAAGCTACATGACATTTCTCAGTAGCAAGGTTCTTGAAGCAGTTTAACTTAAAGATTCGCTATTAGTAGAGGCTGCTGAGAGACGCATATACGCAGGTATTCACACGCACTTAATCACTATTTCCCTTTCTCTAATAACCGCATTAGACTGCATTAATAACTGCATTAGCCTGCATATCAATGGCGTTATTAGCTCTAAAATGACGTTTTGGAATTTGCAACGGAAGGTTTGGGATGAGGTGCGTAAAAAATGAGTTCAACACACGAAATGTCAAATGTCCTTGAAACAAATCATCTGAACAATGTCTTGATGTGTTGCTGTGACTCCAGGCCGTTAAAATTATTAGAGAAATAATGCACTCCCGAAGTGGTTATGTGGCCACGACGCCGCGCCTATATGGAACGGTCTTTCTCAGTTCTCAAACAAATTAAGAACTACATTCGATTTTCATTGACTGAACGCACGTGCTTATTGCGATAGAAAACACTGTAATGGTTTCCACTGATTAAGAAATATTTTTGTTTGCTTGGGTGGTAATATTAGGCCTATTATAGCCTATTAATAGGGAAGGGGGGCCAAAAATTTGTTTTGCCTATGTCATGAAAAGAGGTAAATCCGGCCCTGGCTGTGTGTGTACAACAAAACCACACACTTGGTAGCATTTGCATACTTATTTGACTATGTTTTGGGCGTCAGGATAGACACTGACAGCTTTGTGAGCTCTTGAATGACATCATTCCTGAGCCTGTGACTTTCACTCAAATCATAAATATTTAATCTGGCTTTTTTAGTTAATGGAAGAAGGCACATTACGCTTTAGCGGGTGAAATTACAGGTTAGAGACTTGCGCTTGGTAATGACTCAATAGTGTCAGAGGCGTCACAGCTGCTGTTTTGTGACTGCCTTGTCTACTAACTTGAGGCAGTTCATCAGCAAGTGAACTTGACCTCAGGCTTTTGTGTGTGAAGCAGCCGTTTCGGGTTTGGGTTTGACTCAGTGGGGGAGGGTCTACGGTTAGTAAATGTACGTGTAGAAGGAGTGTAATTTAGCCCCACCTTTGTTTTTTTGCGTTTTCATGGTGGTCCACATATATGGTGGGGAGCCCAGCTGGTGTCCAGCTGCAGTGTCGGATAAGCATTTCCCTGTCCTGTCCTGTGTGGGACCATGATTGTGTTTGATTGGTGTCTGCTGAGTGGGGCTTTTCTGTAGAGAAAGTGATTAAGCACATACAGGGCCGTCCTTAGCTGACACAAGGCCCAGTGTGAGGTAGGGAGCGGGGCCCCCCTCGGGGTCCAGCTTGGCTCCCTTTGAAATATTGCCCATATTGGACACTATGAGCTAAACAGACAGCTAAACTGATTTGTGTGTGGAAAACACCCTGTCCTTTTATGTTTATAAATACTTCAATACATTTTACAATATAGGCTAATTTATGATAATTTTATGTTAAAATCTTAAACTTCTACTTCCAATCTTAAAGCATCCAGAATTAGAATTAACATTTATACTGTTTTTCAAAGAAAGTGTCACAGTACCTATTGTGGAGCAATATATATAATATTATATTTTTAATATATTTTTTATTTATTATGTAAGATACACAGAAAGATCGACAAACATCGACACCGACCGAGGATGTGAAATTACCTGCGTCTGTTAGAGCTTCATTCCCCAGGTCAGGTCATTAATTTGTGAAAAACAATCAGTTCGCCATGTCTACTGAGGAAAACTATATATTTTTGTCTAATTGTCCCGTCAGCTGTTATGTTTACATGACCGCGTCAGCGTCTATCGTTATAGCATCGCGTTGCTCGTCGGTTGAGCTCGTAAGGTAGTGTTTCAATTTCAAGTAATTTCAACATGTTGGGACTTGTGTTCTTGGTAGTTCGGACTTGGCATGATTGACTCGGGAGTACGAACATCCGAGGATGAGGACGCGCTATTTTCATACTGCAAAAAGATGGAACAGCCTGATAACGTCTTGACATACTTTGATTGATTATCCTCATTGCAATGTATATCCACAAAAAAACAAAATTTAATATAGGCTAAAACACAGTCCTGCCTCTTTTAAACTGTATGAACATAAGAATAGGTCATAGATTTATGACTCCTTGTAACTTTTGTTTCTTGAGATCATGTGACCCTGAGCCTCCATATAAGTGGCAGTGATAGGGAACACAATGCTGACCAATCATGACTGAATTACTGTTCTATGGTTCATTTATATTCATTGAACCGTGACAGGGATCCATCAGTGACCCTACTGAGGGTTCTTCTGTCAAAGGAACATCACATTAATGTCAGCGATGGTGCCTGCAAAGTGACGGTTCAGCACAAATAGGTTAGAGATGAATTGTTTGCCCTTTCTCCTCATAATTTCCTGCCCTTCTCTCTCGCTCTTTCCAGAACGAAGGATTTAACAATGTTAAGTTGACAGGGCAGATGAGGCTAATTGATAGCATATTGATCAGATGGATTTTTCAAATTGATCCTCCTCAGGAGGATCCTCCTCCACTTCACGCTTGACTTCAGAGTGCACTTGAGTGACTGTGGTGTATATTAGCGTCTCACAACACTTTTCACTTGCAAACTGTTGAAAAATGTCACTTTGTTCCTCTTGTTTCAGAGATGGGAGCTCAGACAGGATGAATTATACATGTAAAGTTTTTTATGTGTATTTATTATTGATGCTGATGGAAGCTTGGGAAGAAAAATGGCTGTAAGGAAATGACATCATCCGTTGGTTAGAGATTCTCAGAGTTGGTGTAAAAATGAAGAAATATGAACAACACAGTCCACCAGAAAGTGTTGTTTTCAAATCATGAAACTAAAGAGTAACTAAAGGGTGTGATATTCTCACGAGGTTGCAGCAAATGAAAGAGTGCGAGTGTGAGAAATGAGATTTGAGTCTCCTAAGTGTGTGTGAATTTGCACAAACTCATATTGCACCATTCTCACTCCAATCAATGTCCTCAAAACTCTCCGTCAGCCACGCATACCCCCCGGCCCCACCTCCACCTCTCATTGGATGACCTACTGAGGTTGCCATGGAGATTTGTGTAGT
>NW_015505264.1:1577095-1585592 GCF_001515645.1 Sinocyclocheilus grahami | reverse complement strand
CGTGTGAAATGAAGGGTGCAGATTTTGAATGGCCAAACCCCCTGTTATAATTTCATATGCTCGCAAACACAGATTTCTGATCACGCAATCCTAGTATGTATGCAGTGATGCAGCCAAACCAACAAATATCAGTTAGTTTCTTCTTGTCTCTTCCTGGAGGCCCAGAGCATCATGTGATCTTTATTGAGAGGGTGGTCTTTGCTGACTAAGACATGACCAGAAAATCTACCTGGATTCAATTTGACATCCAGTGATCACCATGCATTTATATTGTATGTAAGGGAGCAGATTTAGTATATTAATTTAGTACACTCATTTTGTGTTCCACAGGGTGGAGATTTTTGATAAAACATGAGGCTGAGTAGATCAGTTAAAAGCAAATACTGTGACTCGATAGACGGGCCAAATTTAGACACAAGAATGAGTCATTTCAGCTACAGCATTTAGACACACTTTTCACCTGGAGTAATCATTCCACTTATTAAAGATACAAATAATATTCTTTGGAAGAAACCACTTGGCTTGAAAATCATGAATTTCCTCTGTGCGACAGACTTTTAGCAAGGAAACAGAACGGAAAAGGGGAGAAAGAGAGGAAGCAGAGAAAGCAAAAGATATTAGATGTCTACGTTTACTCCGTATCAGGTTATCTGTCTACTAAAAGCAGTCAAACAGGAAAAACAGGGAGCGTTTCACTCACAGCACTTCAAGTACAAAACAAAAGTTCAGTCTAGGATAGCAGGCAACCCCTTGAGAAGTTTTAAGCAACCGCTTCCAGTTTCCCCTGGAGATGAAGAAAAGAGTGTTTCTGAGAAAAGAGGGGCGTGAGTGAGACCGTCCATAGACTTTTAACTCGAGTTTTTCAGAGTTGTCCTATGTTGCTACATTGTGTACTGTATTACTGAATTATTTAGCTTTTCGGATCATAGCAGCCCACAAATGTAGTGACGCCAGATGGCTTTTTTCACCACTTACAGCCTTTGACATTTTGGGTTTACATCAGACAATCCCCCTCTGTCTTGAAATACAGCACTCTTTCTCTCCCTCTCTTTGACTTGTTTGTATAAATCTGCTCTTATGTATCTTCTCTCTGTTTACTGTAATCAGATTCAATACAATTCCACCCAAGCAAAGCCCCTTCTAAATAGACCCCTTGCTTACACTCACTCCATAACAGTTTTTTGTCTTCACTTCCCTTCTCTCTTCTGCCCCTCTCTCACACTAGCACATGCAAAACAAAAGCCACAGGATACAGGATACAAGCACAAGGAACAAGGAGATGTCATAACTACACTGTTATATGGGCAAAAGCAACATGTACAGTAATTCAGATATTTTATTATATAATTATACATTTTTAACAAATATGCCAAATTTGTAGCCATTTTACCCATAAAATGTCTGTTTATGATCAAAAAAAGTAATTTAAAAAAAGAATATTATACACTACGTAAAAAAAATCTATAAAATATAAACATAATGGTTTCCACAAAAATATAAAATAGCACAATCGTTTTCAACATTGACAATAATAGGAAATGTTTCTTAAACACCAGTTCATGTGGAACAAAAGACTGGATTAATGGCTGCTGAAAATTCATCTTTGCCATCACAGGAATAAATTACTTTAAATTAAAATAAATTGAAAATATTTTTTTTAATACATTTTTAAATACGTTAATACTGTACAGATTTGAAAAAGGTTATTTTAAACTGCAATAATATTTCTGAATATTGCAATTGTACAGATTTTTTGATCAAATAAGTGCAGGCTTGGTGAGCATAAGAGACTTCCGAACACTCAGGGTATACCATGAGCATGGTTGCTAAATTACCACACTAATGATTCTGCCTCTGGCCCTAGTTTTATAACAGATTCTGACCTTATTAATCAGGCCCTCTAAGCCCCTGCGGGTGTCAAACCGAGGATAGAGCCCTGGGGTATCCCATCCGGCTCCCAGGTGTGATGAGAGCTAATGAGAATATGAGCTCAGGGATCATCAGGTTAAGCCACCCCCTTCCATCAGCCACATGCTAATTGAGTCTAAGCTCAGTAGCATGTCTTACTGAGCAGTGATACCCCAACACATCATGTCCCAATCACTAGTATGTAGCTTATTGTAGACCTGCTGTCAATGTTTACAATGCATTTTTTCCCACTGTAAACACTGTTTTACCATGTTTTTTGAGCATTCCATCATACCATGGTATTCATTGAAACTCACATACCACAGTTAAAATGTGGTATATGAATATAAAATATCACAGTATACCAAAGTACCATGGTTTTACCATCACTGTAGTATAGTAGTGTCAGTGTTTTTGTAAATAAACCATGTTTCTCTCCCTTTGACCCTGTTCTCTCTCTCTCTCTCATTCACAGAATCAGGTCTTTTAAAATAGGCCATCCAACCATTAGTCACACATACACACTCAGTCAGCTCTGCATATGCATACAGCAGTAAAGTCTAATTTTCTGCTATTATACACACACAGAGAGATAAAACACATTTTAAAGGGTAAATCTAGCTGACCCAATTACAGCTCAGTCATGGCTAATGCTAACTAATTCTTTAGACCATTGCGATTAATAAATCTGTACACACAAACATATACACATTCCAGCAGGTTTCTCATGTGTAGGGATGATATCAGAAAGTTATGGTGTTACATAAGGCTTTTACATAAGAAGCCACACTGCAGCAAGAGCTGCTCAGGAGTGAATGGTTTTTCGCTGCACAATTACTGTTGGGACTGCACCAAAACCCCCCTTTACACACACACACATCCATGTCTCTATCCACTTGGCCTTAATGAGTAAGCACTAAATCGAGCATAGCTCTTTCTTATCTGTATTCACTCCACACACACTTCCTTCTTTCACCTCACTATCCCAAACCACATCAATAACAGATCCATGACAATGGAAGCCCATAATTCTCCCCCATAACCCACAGTAAACACCTCCCTTTGTCAATCGGATTCATGCCGACAGCTGAACCTAGACCAGCTTTCTTCTTCCTTCCTAACGGGTGGGATTTAAATCCCAGCAGACTGTGGCTGGCTGCAAAAAAGACAACCGTGATGCTCTTTACATCTCTGCGATTAAAAAAGCTAACATCTAAGCTTCCCACATGGCCCTGTTTTGTGTGTGGAAAATGATGCATGCATTCACACTCGAATAGATGTCCACTTCCTGGATGTACAAAGAGAGTTGTTTTATTTATTAAATAAAGAACAATTTAAAGAAAGGAAGTATATAAAAGAAAGAAGACATGTCATGGGCCTTCAGAAAAGAAAAGTGTTTTACAGTTTACAAATAAAATGTCCTAGTGGTTAAGAAAAAGTCAAGTCAGTAAAAACTGTATTACTGACTGGTGGATCAAGCCAAACACTGCATAAAATCTATTTCTTAATCACAATTTTTCTTGTAAAGATGTTTTTAAAAAAATTAAATGTCAATTTATGTTGCTTTAAGGTTATTTTGGTATTTTTATACTAGAAAACTCACCAAAAAATACTGATTAAGAAGACGATTTCTGCAGTGATTGCTCACTTGAAAACTCTTCCTATGGAAGCCCAGTCCAAGTCTTAGAGCCAAAAGATGATAACATCTCCAGAAGAATGGTCACATGACAGAAGACAGATAATTCATGATACATATGGGCTTCTCCATATCTCTCTCTCCTTTATTTATTGAGCAGTGCGCAGGCAAATTAAACAGACCTTTGTGCAGAGTGATGTCATGCTACATTCAAAAATATCCAGCTCAGTATGTCCAGGTTAGCGAGAGTAGTACAAATCACTGTGAAAAAGGAGGATACTCACAATCCGGGGATTCATTTTTTGCAAGTCCTGTTTTCCAAAAGACAAAACAAGCAGTGCACAAATATCCACAGTGAGGTCATAGGGAGGTCCTTGTCCAATATAAAAGAGTAAGAAAAGTAAAGATTCAATAAAAAGAATGTTTTACTTTTCATCAATATCAATAGGAACATGGAAGTCACGTTGTGTGATACGAAAGAGTGTCTTGAACAAAAGGCTGTTCCCTGATCCAGTTTAAATGTACAAGACTCCATGCAGCTTTAATTAGGAGTGTCTGAAGTGCTTGGTTTAGTCTCACACCATTATCTGAATTCATTACATGTAAAATACTGGAGAGATAAAAGACTGCAGCTGTGTTTTACACAGTGCTTGTGGGATGACAGAGCAAGAAATTAGCACAGCACTGATCCAATGGAAGGGAATAAGAAGCTTTTTGATATTAAACATTCTTCTTAAGATCAGCATTCTCAGCTTATTATTTCTCTGTGAAAGGCTGGTGTAAAAAATAACCCTTAAGTTTACATTATTATGAATGTAATGTGTTACATATTGCAGTGCATTCTACAAAACTCATTAGGGTGTAATATGCGACATCACAAAAAATTAATTTTGAAGATATAAAAACAGATAAAGATATAGTCCGCAGTAGATGGGATGCTTGGTTTAGTCTCACACCATTATCTGAATTCATTACATGTAAAATACTGGAGAGATAAAAGACTGCAGCTGTGTTTTACACAGTGCTTGTGGGATGACAGAGCAAGAAATTAGCACAGCACTGATCCAATGGAAGGGAATAAGAAGCTTTTTGATATTAAACATTCTTCTTAAGATCAGCATTCTCAGCTTATTATTTCTCTGTGAAAGGCTGGTGTAAAAAATAACCCTTAAGTTTACATTATTATGAATGTAATGTTACATATTGCAGTGCATTCTACAAAACTCATTAGGGTGTAATATGCGACATCACAAAAAATTAATTTTGAAGATATAAAAACAGATAAAGATATAGTCCGCAGTAGATGGGTGAAATCAAAGAAGTGTAAGTGATTGCTTTATATCAAAAACATTGTGTTTTGGCCTAAAGCTCTTGTGATAGATTTGTATTGTCAGAAATCTGATGGGCCTCCAAGATCTTTACTTCCTGCTTTGTGAAGTGGGGGTGCTCTTGTTGCCAGAACGACGGACAGGAACCTTCGAGACAGGGATTCGAGTGCGTGGTGGAGCATCAGTCTTTTTAGGAGGGGTGGTTAAAGTGGGGCTAAGATTGGAAGACAGTGTGCCTTGGCTGGAAGAGTGGGAAGGTGGTGTTTGCCTCACACTAATAGGGATCTTGGAATCTCGAGGTAGGCTGGTGCTGCCTTTCATGGAACGGAATGAGGAAGTGGCAGAAGACGAGCATTTCGGGGAAGGCAAGTTCATTTTCAGATCACCTGCAGATTTTGTTGGTGAACTCACGTCATCGTCTGAGCCAGCAGCGCTAGGGCTGTCGGGATCGTAGAGGTCATAAAGTGCATCTCCAGAGCAGCTATCCCTCAGCAAACCTTCCCGACGTAGGAAGGTGCTGTCCTCATCATCTGGGCCAGGTGTGGGAGAATCCCAGTAGCCTTCATCACTTGGTGGGGCATCCTGGAGTTCTTTATCGACAGGGGGAGGTGAGGGATGTGAGGGTTGCTGTTTTCCCATCTTGCTACCTCCGCTCACAGGGATCTTACTGAAGCCAAGTGCCTTTACTTGTGGTGGCCTCTTCTCAAGCCGATTTGGTGCATGATGGAGGACAGGCTCTGTACGTCGTGGGGCTGGGGAGTCTTCACCCTTCTGGGGCAGCATATGCCATAGACCCTGCATGTCAGCATCATTAACACCCTCTGGACTAGCCATCTCCTCCCCTCCACCCATGTAGGCGACAACTCCACTGCCTTGTGGCTTTTTAGGGGGTGCACGTGGTCTTTGGTGGGCTGGCATGTAGCAAGAAGCATGGATAGATGTAAGACTACTGACCTGAGGACGAAGTGGAGGCTTGGCAGGAGAGCATCTCTCTGAATTTGTCCCGGCTCCGCTTAATCTGCGACCCATGCATCCCCCACTACTGCTACCGGTTCCACTGCTCGTGGCACTTCCCCCATTCCCAGAATCCTCTTCTGGATCAGCGATGATGTCACCACAGCCTGTTAAAGAATCAAAACTCTTTAGTGAAGTAACATCGGTGAACATGGAACATAGGCGATCCACAGATTGCTCGGATTGTGGGTCGGCTGTGCTGTGCTCCATTGGTGGGGTCAAAGCGCAGGTTGGAATGGAGGACAGGTGTGTTGAACTGCTGTGTTTATCATGTTGGAGCCCTTCTGTCTGGGCTCGGAGTGGAGAAGGAGATGGAGCTGGAGACTCCTCGGTGATTGTATGTTGTTGCGAAAGAGGAGGACCAAAGTTACCACACTCCAATTCATTAGCACCCTGTAATTCCTGCATAGACGTCGCCTTCCATTTCTCAGCTTCCCCTGGAAGAGTAGTCTCCTTACACACTTGTAGCAGGGGCTCAAGAGTCAGTGTCATGTCCTTGTCCATTTTCACGCTGCCGGAGCTAGAGGAAAGTATTAGGTCTCCTTCCTTCACCTCCTTGGCCACCTCTAAGGAGTCCTCTTGAACCTGGGACTTCCGCCGCCAACGCATGCTGAATTTTGTAGAGATTGCACCCACACACACAAAAATTCTAACAATGAAATTTTATATATTCAACTTGAAAAAAAAATAGGATAACAATTAGAGTAACGTAATTTCAATTCGATGTATGTGCTGTACATGTGGCAGAATTGACAATAAAGCAGACTTTGACTAAATTCAGTTCATGGTATCATGACCTCAATTTGATCTTAATTCGCTCAATTCAAGAATCAGGAACCAACAATAAACATTTTGCAGCATTTATTACACACACTTGAAACAGTTTAGAGAAATGGCTGATGAAATTTAAATGAGATTAGATCAGCTCACGCTGGTGGTCCTCACCTGTTTCGGGCCGTCTGGAGTGGTTGATCATATTCAACTAACGCCTTAATAACACGCAGTCCATCTGCCTCCAGCATATGGGCCCAGGGGGACTCCAGTTACCACACTCCTCCACTGTTACACAACACCAATTAGTTAGTCCAATTGTGTGCAATAGTAGCAAAACAACTGAAAGCTTTTGGGTTTTCTTTTTTTAGTGGTTTGAATATACACATCGGGGTGACATTTGGTAAGAAACATTATATGTTATAAATATTCTGGCAGAGCTAATAGATTGGGTTCCCACATCTTTTGACCAATGTATTTCAGTGACTTTCCCATGACTTTTCTAGTCGTTCATATATACAGTATAATGGATGAGGGTGGTGCAACCATTATAACTGAAGAGACAGGTCTCCCCTACTTTTTGTGAAATAATCATTATTTGTCAAAGATTTCAACCACCATGAAAATAAGAATGAAGCAAAGGTCTCTAACAGACAATCACTTTGGCAGTAGAATGAATAAACGTGCAATTAGCAAGTGGCAATCTACTATGGTTAGCCCTCATCCTTCATTTAGGACTACTGGGTGAACCTTACATCACCTAATTAATATTCATGAGCCAAGCTCATCTGGATTTAAAAACAAAATAATTTTATAGAGATTGCACCCACACACACAAAAATTCTAACAATGAAATTTTATATATTCAACTTGAAAAAAAAATAGGATAACAATTAGAGTAACGTAATTTCAATTCGATGTATGTGCTGTACATGTGGCAGAATTGACAATAAAGCAGACTTTGACTAAATTCAGTTCATGGTATCATGACCTCAATTTGATCTTAATTCGCTCAATTCAAGAATCAGGAACCAACAATAAACATTTTGCAGCATTTATTAATCTAGGTTACTGTTAATTTATATATTGTCATTCAATGGTAATCAAGTTCAGTTATTGGTTAACTTAATAAAATTCTTAATTCTATTAGTATATGTAATAAATAAATGTTGTAAAATTATTGTTAGTTATTGATACTTAATGTACTTCCTATTGTTAACAAATTTGCTACTTAATATAAATATATATTCAATTTACTATTTAAAAAATTATGTGACTTACTTAAGATTCTAATAATTTCTCAGACTTTTCCAGGTCTACAAATCACAGGCCTAGAACACAAATCAAATATTGACTGAGTAAGACCATGTCAAAGATTGAAATCATAGTGAAATTAATGGTTGAAACCAAACTTTGATTAGAAAACAGAGTAGGTCACAACTGTAAAAATACTTTAGTTTCCACTAGGTTTGGGAATTCAGAACAGGTTTCTTTTTTAAATACTGAAATCAAATTATTTTCATGATGATTGGTGCCATAACGCTTATCAAAATGAATCAAGACCTTTGTTGTGTGTACTTGGTGTGTATGAGGCTTAAATTGCTGTAGTCATTGACTCGTTTTCCTATGATAACCAGTTAATGTAATTATTAGAAAAAAATATATATCTACCAAAAATGTTTTGTATTAGGTAAGCTGTAGCAGATCAATTTCCTTAATAGTAACGTTATATTGGGATTGATATTTTCTGTACATATAGCCTACTCTTTTATTTACTATGGAAGCCCATTTCTGCTTAAAAGTTTAAATAATAAAAAAAAAAAAAAAATATATATATATA
>NW_015505264.1:1558220-1576938 GCF_001515645.1 Sinocyclocheilus grahami | reverse complement strand
GCATTTGAAACCATTTGAATCTAACTTGTCGTGTCATGAAAAGGTCAAAATGTCTGATATATTTTAAGATTATATACAGTATATATATATATATATATATATTAAAATAAGAAATACATCACATTTTAAGATATAGATAACAATTATGAGATTAAGTCACATGAGATATAAAGTCATATTGTGAGATAAAGTGACATTTATGACATATAAAATCATAATTACAAGAAATAAACTCATGTTTTGTGAAATAAATCGCATTTATGAAAAATACAGCCAAAACCAGATTTTTTTTTTTTAGTAAATAATCATAATAAATTTAATTAATATGTGATCTGCGTGTTTTTTATGGCAGTTACCAAAGTTTGTTCTGTTCCGTTGTCATTAACGTTATGTCAATTTGTAGGCCACCCCAGCGGTTTTCAGAATAGGGTCTCTGATAACGTTTCCTAAAACAATATTCACGCCGTGTTCTACATTATGAATGATTATGAAAATAAATCCAACACCGCCATTCTGAAAAACCCATAGGAAATTCCCGAGGAAACCCGTGGCTCATAAACGTTGCGAAATATGTCACGGTACACTTTTAAAAGGCCCCGCTCACTCACCAGAATTCCTTTATTCCTGTAATAATTCTTAAGCTGAGCGGCTTTAGCGTTTTATTAATACAGTCTGACCCGCGCGCGGATGCATTTCACGCGCGTCCCGTCACCGGTTCTCAGATTTGCAAAACAAACCCGGCTGTCACGTGACAGCTTTACGTTCGATTGTGACCTCTGGTAGAATGTGAGATTTACAACAAAGCTTACAATAATTAGCAGAATATTAGGAAGTATAGATGGATATAGAATGGTTTTACCTCATCAACGAACATGAAAATGGATATTGAGTGGGGAAATGAAAGGAAGTGACAAAGTTTGTTTACTGGAGACATCTCAGTTGTTCCATAATAGTCTGACTTTATAAAGAATCACATACAGGTCCATAACCACCATAAACACTGACTTCGAAAGTGCCCCTTAGAAAAATGAGTGGTTTCGTAATTGCTTGGGTAATTTGGATGAACCTAGGTGCTTATTAAATGAACACATTTAGTTATTCTGTCTTCACCATTGTTTCTTGCTGCATTGATTTTTTTAAAATGTGCTAATCAAATCAAGTTCAATGAGTTATGTCTGTTTAGATTACAGACAAAAGACTTGAGTGTACACATTTCACACTCATGCTAGCTCTTGTGTTTATGTCTTTACCATCATGCAGCAGACTATCGTCTAGGGCCATGTTTGCAGGGATTAGTACCAATTCCCATTTCGCCTAGTGATCCTCTTCCAGTCAGTAATACACTCCCGAGGGTTTGGGCCTAATAATCACTTTTAGGACATGCTTACAAATGCAAGATGGATGACGGATGAGTCTGGAAATGTGGTAAGACACAGACAGCCTCTCGTGAGATGGTTCTCCACAGAAAGAAGCAATTGGCCCTTATTGAACTACATATGAAAAAATATAAGACACTTTTGTAATCAGCTTAACTTTAGCACTCTATGCCAAATTCACATACTATCCCCCGGTTTCACAGACAAGGCTTAAGCCTAGTCCTAGACTAAGATGTAAATCTGAGTTGTTGCAACTGAAAGAAACTTGCATTGACTGATCTTAAAATATATCAGTGCCTTTGTTTTGTCTCAAGATGCACACCAGTAATGTTTTTTTTTTCTAAGCACGTTTATAAAAATTGCTTAAATGTCTTAATTGAACTATGATCTAATCCTGGATTATCCTAAAACCTGTCTGTGAAACCGGGCCTATCTGTTCTAAATATTATATCAGATTAAAATTAGTATGTCCCAAATCATAGTATGTTAAAAATGGTTAATAGGTATGACAAATAACCATGCCAAATTAGGTTTAGACTTCCTAAATATCCCCAAATCCCAAATATGAATTTGATAGACATTTTGGCCACAAGCATTTACACTATATTTCTGTGCGTTTTTATTAATATACACTACTGGTCAAAAAGTTTGGAATAATTAAGATTTTTAACTGTTTATTTGATAAAAATACAGTAAAAACAATCATGTGAAATACTGTAGCATTTAAAAGAACCGTTTCAATTTGAATGTATTTGAAAATGTAATTTGACTAAAATGTTTTACTTCGATTTTAGAATTCTTTGATTAATTAACAGATATAACAAAATAACAGCATTTATGTGAAATAGAAATCCTTTGTCAGCATATTAGAATTTAGAATAATTTCTGAAGGATCATGTGACACTTAAGACTGGAGTAATGGCTACTAAAAATTCAGCTTTGCCATCACAGGAATAAATTGCATTTTCAAATATTAACATTGACAATAGTTATTAAAATTGTAATAATATTTCAAATTATTACAGCTTTTACTGTATTCTATCAAATAAATGCAGCCTTTGTGAGCATAAAAGACTGGACGTGTATATTGGCAATTGCTAATTTTGTATGTGGCAATGACAGATTGCTTTAGATTCTTCATTTAGATTAGTAGCCGTAATGATTTATTGTTAGCTCGTATAATCACCTGTAAATAAATATGAACTTTGACCTGCTCTATGACATCACATTAACCTTTTGGGTTCCTATCTTAACCCCCCTAATCAACCAGTCTGCACATAGGACACTTGTGTGTAGGGCATCTCTACAGTCATCCTTCATTCTGGACAGCATTAATCTTTCCACCCTTCAAGATAACAGCAAGTGACATCGAATAAATTAAGTTTTAAACCCGAACACCTAAAAAATGGAGGATTTGAGTCACAAGTCCATCAGCTCTTTGTTTATTCTTTTCTTTTTAGTGGTATTGACATTCTTTAAAAAATGAGCTTTTTTTAAATATAGTTGATGACATGATGAAATTTGATTTGACATTTGATTTGACAGATATAACAATGAATTTACATTAAGGGATCCATCTCTGAATTCCCCCCAATTATTTATTTGTCAATCGTACATGAGTGCAGTGCCATCACGTAGAGTAAACAACAGCGAACATGTGCTCTCTCTCTCTCACACACACACACACACACACACACACACACACACACACACAGGCAAACATACTTAACCTTTCTCACAACAGAATATAAAAAATTTTTCCAGTCCTCCTAGATTCCTTCATTTTCCAAAATCAAGTTCTGAAGTGTCCTTAGCAGGTCATTCTGGCCACTCCAAACTCCAAGGTGACCACACCGGGCTCATTCTTGGAGCCGAAGGATCCCATCAGCTCTCCGTAACTGTTCTCCGTGGCACTGCTGCCCTCTACAGTCCGTTCTCCGCCAGTGCTGGCTGGAGCATCTTCCCTGGCCTCCTCTCCGAACACTTCCTCGTCTTCCTCCTGCTGGACTTCCTTCCGACTGAGAAGAGGAGCTCCCAGGATAAGGGACTGAGGTCGGGGAGGGAGACTGCACTCTCTTGGAGGTGTCTGGGGCTTTAGTGGAGATGTATTCACACCAAACTTCTGGAGCTTCTGTGGAAACACAAAGACACAGGAAAGCATGTGTCATTTCAGATGAATGAAGCAAATGGAGGACGGTGCAATGTGGGTGCAATGAGGCCAATGAAAGATGCAAGAATACTTTATAGACCTGAAAACATGTTCATAACAAAAGCAAAATGAGTTGCTGACAAATGCACAGACAACTTCAATTATTTGGTTTTTAATGCCATTTGGGAAAAAAGTAAAAAATGTTTATAAAAATTCATAAAATTATAAATTATATATAATAATAATATATATATGATTAAATATTATATCATTTGTATTATATATACTGTATGTCATGATAGAATTACTAAATTATAATAATTGTTGTTGCTGCTTTAATAACTCATAATAATACAATAAAAAGTACCACATAGTAATTAATAATATTGTTATTAATACATACAATATCATCATTTCATTTGAAATTACAACATATAATAATAATTATATATATATATACATATATATATATATAATTTCTTAAAATAAACAGTAACACATAACATAACATTATCATTATTATTAGCATTATTAGTATTATGATGAACAGTGATTATTATGATGGCAGTGGTCAGGAAGGCATTGTTTCTATTAAAATTCTATTTTGAATAATCTCACTTTGTCAGACTGTAGAACACATTTAATTTGTATAAACAATATTGAGGCTGTGAGGGAAGCAAGTCCATTCAATGTATTTTACGTTCCAAAAAATATCGCATGGACACAGAACTCCAAAAAGCATGGGCTGTCAATTTTACACATTCTATCTGTTCACACTTAGCAAACTGTACTTCAGTCCTTCACAGCCTCATTTTGTTCTGACTAACGTCTTCTGATCCCTCAGGGGAAACACAGTGGTATTGCATTTGCAGCACACAAATCCATGACTAATTCTTTTTCATGGGAAATGAGCGTTCAAGGCTTAATTTTTATCCGATAACCAAATTCCTGAGGTGAACTCACAGTCTTCAGGGCTTGCACTGTGCCCTCAAGCTCTCGGTTGCTTTCTTGCAAGGTGAGGACGTGTTTGAGAATGGACTGCCGAGGGTGCATGGAACGGTCATACTGATTGTACATGTTTCTCCAGAACCTGCAACACAAACCAGCTACTGATTAAACCATTGCAGAGTCTAAATAAAGGAGGAGTCATTTATAAACAGAAGAGGTTAGTCATCTGTACTTGAAGTGGTAGGCTTGGGTGGATGGTTCCAAGACCGGGTGTGATTCTGCAAAGCTTGGGCTGAACAAAGGGTTCAAGTAATTCTGGTTTTCACTCAGAAGGTGAGCCCATAATGAATACGTCCTCTCCTTCAACCTGTAATGATATACAGATGAAGTAAGGGGTTTGAGATGATGGGAAGCAAGCGAATGCATGTTAGTTTTACTCACTGAAGGTCCTCTCTCTGCCGTTGGCTGTTGCCCAGAAAGTTGCCAAACTGGCAGGAATGGACGTGCTCGTGGATCTGAATGAGGAACCACTCGCTGAACTCGAAAGCCTGAGGAAACTGTTCAGTCAGCTGCCATACACACTCCAGAAACTGCGTGAAGATGGGTGACACCTCTTTTGGGTCAGGGTCCAACTGATCACACCTGCGGGGAAACAGACGTCAAGGTTATTCCAGACTCTTCAAGCATCTAGAGTTGGGAACTAAACAGTGAATCATGTTAACCTGTCTGCAAACTTGTGTCCAAAAGAGATCCAGTCTTTTTCAATAAGTACCTGAGAACAAGAGGAAGATATATTAGATGGTGGAAAAAGACAAACGACAATGTCAGCTTGAACAGATAAAAGGCTCTTACCATGAAACCTTTAATGGTGCGATAGTATGGATCCATCAACAGAGAGCCTAGAGCGCAGACCTGAGCTGTCCGATCCCATCCATCAGAGCAGTGCACAAGCACACTGGCACCCTCAACAGTCACAGCCTGGTATTACAAAAACATTTAGGAGAAACGAGATTATTACAGTTAAAGTCCACATGAAATCAAAATTGACTTTATTTACTTTACTAGCGCACACTGCTTGTCTTCATGTGAACAATTAATCCGTGCAAGTTAATCCGCTGAAAAAAATTGTTTGTCTTGGTAATCTTTAATCAAAATCTGAATATTTACTTCCGCTCTGGAATTGCGTCAGTTTGACGGCTTGGGCAGAATATCCTTAAACACACCCCTCCAACCGTTTTAGTTTGCTATGAGTGAGAGATGAGAGGAGGAGCGCAAAAATAAAACCACGCCCTCTCCTCAATATTCTGTTTCAGCTGGAAATACATCACTACACTGAAATAAAGTCAGCAGCAACTTACGGTTCACACAGACTTTAACTAAAAAATTGTTACTTGACATAAAATAAACTTTAACTGGGGGGAAAAAACATTTTAGTACAACTTGATGTACTAAAATAACTAAAAATAAAACTGAAATAAAAATGTATAAAAACTATGCATATTTTTTAAAATAGCATATATATATATATATATATAATTTCAGCTAGTTGCCAACACTAGTTTAACTTGATGTACTAAAATAACTGAAACTGAAATAAAAAATTATAAATACTATGTACACATTTTTAAAAAAGTAAACTAATAAAAATGACAAAAACACAATTATTAAAATCATAATGACAACAGAAAGCATAAGGACAAAAAACTAATTCAAAATAATAATAATAACAATAACTATAATAGTACCTAAATAATCCTAAAATGACACTGATGCGAAATCTGTTGAATTCATATCAGTGTTGATATTGTTAAAAAACTAATACTAAAATAATTTTCAGTAACTGAAAATAAAGATGAAATCACATAATATATAAATATCAGATGATAAACTTAACTTTAAAAATCTAAATAAAAATTAGGAATGTTGTCTTGGCAGCTAACTGAAATTAAAAATATAACTGAAAGTTTAGGCGCTACTAAAATGACTAAAGCCGGAAAAAAAAATACACTAAAGCTAAATGGAAATATATATACATATATATATACAAACTAATAAAAATGATAAAAGCACATTACAAAATTACTAAATCGGAAACCAAAAATAAAGACAACTGAAAAAATAAAATTAAATGCTAATTTTAAATATTTACTAAATACTAAAAAAAATATATATATATTACTAACATACCCCTGGATACTAAATAATCAGGGGCATAATAATGCATGCAAGAAGACTACAGTTTTACCTTAGCAAGGAATATAGCAGCATCCATGATGGCTTTGATATGACGCAACCATCCACTGTTTTCCAGTCCAACCAGGTAATCAGTCATGGAAAGTGAGCGCGTTCCCACCCCTATTAGAGACAAAAAACAGATGTTGACAATCCACAAAATTAAATGAGAATGAACCAAATTCCCATATGTCAGCAGTCTCAGACCTTCCAGAAGCTTCTGCAAACTTCCTCTCATCACGTGAATATTCTCGATGCCCACAAACTGGAAGCGGATATTAGAGTAGTTGTCCTCATTCTCATAGCCTTTCCCTGCCGCACGATTCGCCAGTGCGTTCAACTACGAAAACACAAAAAGTGCTTAAGGAACCTGTTATGATCACTCAACTGGCTTGAAGAACACAACCAAAACTTCACGATGTTCTACCTTAGGCCGCGTGTCCATCACATATATATATCGGCTGTTGTGATTGGCCTTGCTGATGGCCTGAAGCATGTGTTCGTCTTCTAAACAGCGAGCGCTGAAGCCAGAGAGAGGCTGACTGCACCGACACACTGCCGCCTGGAGACATGACACAAACAAATATAAATGTCCACCACCCTGAAGTACATTAGAAAAGCAGAGTAAATGAGGAACAACAGACTTAACAAGACCAATGCAGATGTTGGGAGGAAACCGCTGGCATACAGCCCTGACTTGCCAGTAAAACTACTGTTTAACATAATCAGCCTCTGTGTTGACAAGCCATTACCTGTTTACCATTCTGCTCCGTTTATCTAATACCGCACAGAAGAAACTAACGCCCATTACTGTGTTAACAGACATCTGCACATAAAATAGTTTTAATGAAACCTAAAGATAAAGAAAGGGTCTACATACTTCATTTAAATCACTGGCTTTCTATTCTTATTAATATAGATGGATTAAACCATTCTTACCTTCTTCTCTTGGTAGAAGTATGTAAGAACAGGAAATCGGCCTTTGCTTCTGAACTTGGAGCTTCCAACTATGATGGGTTTACTGGCCGTAATGGGTACGTATACGTCTCTTGGATATGTCTTACACACCTAAGCACACAATTTAAAGTCAGACACATTAACAATACACTAAAGAAAACAATAACTGCCGTAAAGAAAAAACAACACATTACCGCAGTATAAAAACATGCAGTACCAGTAAAAATCATGGAAACAGACCACTGAATTTATGTTTTTTGTGAGCTACACACACACATAAAATAGTATTAAGTAATTTATATTAAATGTATTTATTTCAATTAGTTTTTTTTTTCAATTAACATTTCAAAATGTCAGTGATTTTTTCTCAATTTATTTAAAGCTTTTTTGATCTATTTTAAGTTTGTTTTTTTTGTTTTTTAGCTCTGTCATCTAATCTAAATACTTGTTTTATTTTACTTTATTTCAGCTTAATCTTAATTAAAGAAAACAATTTATATACTTCCATACTTAATAATTTTAGTTAATAATATCAACACTGTTAAAAGCATTACAGGATGCATCTCATGAAAGGGTGACTACTTTGAAGAATCTAAAATATGAAATTAAAAATATTTTAATGGAAGTACAGGCAGGGAGCGAAAGAAAAATATATAAGAATATATAAAAACAGAATAGTTTTAGTATTATTTAAATATAGTATTATATATAGTATATAGTATTATTATTATTCTTTTTTTTTTTTGTAAAATGTAAAATATTACATCTAAAGTAATACATATAGTAATAATAAATATTATAATTTTCTGCAATGCTTATAAATATACTTACAATAAAGATTCACATATTTTTTCAATCCATCAAAAAGATTTCTTCATATTCATGCACTAATTTATTCAGTGACCTTTTCTGCAGGTTATATTGTTATACAAATAGGTGATGACAAGTCTTTTTGTATTATGAATGAACAACTGAATCATTCACTCAATTAACAGTTTGTTAACAAACAGAGTCATTCACAACCAAAGTATATCAGATTCGTTCACAAATAAAACACCACTAGCACATACAGTACCTACCTGGCGTTTGCTTATCTGACTAAAACCTAGTTTTATTCCAACCACATTATTGTAATACTAGTCTTGAGGGACATTACACTCTATTTTAGGTTGCCTGAGAGCCTCATGAGACCCGATTTTAGGTCACATACATCCTGAATTAGATTCAGCATTGCTGCTGATGTTGAACATATTCCACACATTCGCCCTCCCATCATACCTTGTACTCCCTGTTAACGTCAGTCAGTTGCCACTGGTCACATGGCACACCCATCCGTTCAAACTCGGCTGCGAGGTCTATGAGTTGCCAGCCCTCCTCTCGCTGTTGGTCATTCTGCTTTGGGTTGTAGGAGAACGCGTACAGCTCGTCGTAGGACACTGGTGTACAGAATTAATAAACTTTACAAAAGGTGAAAATGAAAGTCAAAGTATTCAGGCGACCATCTGGAGCTGCTACTGATGCTCACATGTCCCTGACCTCCAGCCAACAACGCATGCCCACAATATCCGTTGTTCAGTCACAGAACAGAGTGTGGCTATGACCTAAGGGTCTCCCCTGTGACTTTCAGGAAACTTCTGCAGTCTATTTATTCTTGACATGTGAGTTTACCCACCTGGTCTCAGTAGCCTGAGCAGAGAGCTGTAGATATCATGGCAGTCACGCTCTCGCGGAATCACAAAGTGGACAAGACGGAAATTTCGGCACTGAATGAGGAGCGGGCAGCCACTGGTTGTGAGGGACAGCTTCTCCACGGAGGCGATGTGGTGATGAAGGATCTGAACACACAAACACATAAATACAAAACTCATTTACAGAATTCAACTTAAGTGCATTTGGACAGTTAAGCCACATTTAAAAATGAATGAAGTGGCATTTATTTGAAAGAAACATGTAAAATATGGGTGTACTGATAATATTTTTTTTCATTATAAGGCCGATAACCAATAAATTGCATACAATATTTAAATTCCATACTATTTTGTCAACATAAATTAAAATTAAACACTGAAACTAAAATCAATACTTTTAAATTATAAAAAGTGTTAAATTATTAAGGTTTTTAAAGATTCATTTTAAGTGTGTGTTAAATGATGGCAAAGGCAATCTAAATATACAAATATGAAAATGAGCATGAACAATTAAATATCTGACTGATTCCAATAATTGTTTTTAAAGTATATTATTCCAGCCAATAAATGTTTTCATGATATGGCCAGTAACTGATCAATTGCATACAATATTAATATTCTACACTATTTTGCCCAATTAAATTAAATATAAACACTGAATCTAAAATTATGTACAAATGGAGAATAATGTAAAATCTAAATAAAAAGGATATGTATTATATTTAACAGTGTAAAATTTAATTATTAAAGTGTAAAATTAATATTTTTAAAGTTTAAGTGAGCATTGGATGATGGAAAAGGCCCTTCAAATGTAGAAAAATATGGAAGCAAGTTTGCATAATTAAATTTCTAATATCAATCAATACTGATAAATAACACTCTAATATCGGCTGGTAACTGATATATTGTGCCTTCCTAATGTAAAAAAAAAAATTTAAATAAAAAAAAAGCTTGTAAGGTTTAAAATGACAAAACAATACATATATGTGACCATGGACCACAAAACCAGTCTTAAAGACGTGTTGAAATCTCAAATTTTTCTTCCTTCCTCTTCTTGTGTTCCTCTATCTTTAAGAGGAATGTAATGTGCAAGAACATGACAAGGAGAATCTAATACACACATACATGATTACCATATTCAATTAACTACACAGCACTTTTGGAAGGTCAAAATATGGGGTGCTATTAAAATGCGCATGTATCTGCATTTCCATTTGCAACATCGTGACTCAGTGTGCTGTTGTCATTGATCACTGAAGTGTGTACTCAATGCATAATGCATAGGGAACAGAAGGCAGTGCTGCAGGCAGATAGAGAGAGACGTTTTGTGAGAGCCGTCCTGAGAGTGAAGAAGCTACACGTGAGAGTGCAGAATTTATTTCAGTTGGGTTCCAGACTGTCATGTGAACATCTGTTACTCCAACCAGCCAGCTAGTTTTCAGAAAGTGCTGGAACAGACTCACAAAAATGTGCTCTTGAGGCCAGATCTCTTGTAAACTAAAATAAGATCAAGGATGCCCTTGTAAAAACAGGCTAAAACTGCTAGTATAAACAGTGGATTTTTTTTTATACTTTTACAATAAGTGTTTTCTATTTTAATATATTTTAAGTATAATTTTTTTCCTGTGATGGCAAAGCTGGATATTCAGCACCATTATTCCAGTCTTTAGTGTCACATGATCATTCAGAAATCATTCTAATATGCTGATTTGGTGCTCAAGAAATATTCTTATTATTATTATCAATGCTGAAAACAGTTGTGCTGCTTAATTTTTGATGGAAACCATAACACATTTTTTTCAGGATTCTAGAAATTTCAAAAGACCGGCATCTATTTGAAATAGAAATATTTTGTAACATCACAAATATCTTAAATGTCTTAACTTAACTTTTATGATCAATTCAATTAGCAAGTTTCCTTGCTGAATAAAAGTATTAATTTCTTTAAAAAAAAATAAATAAAAACTTACTGATCCCAAAATTTTGACCGGCAATGTATAAATAATTACAAATATTTTTTTGAGAATTAAAATTAATTAAAATTACTTACTGGCCCAAGGCTTCAAAGTAAGTCTATGGGATTGTTTCATCAGTTTTATCAGGCAAAAATAATAAGTTCAATCAATTAGAAAGCGAATAGCCTAATATCATTAAAACCTCTCAAGAGTATATTATAATGAGAAACATTGTTGGTCAGTGTCAGTCAGCATCTCGACTTCCGATCTGCTTCTTGCAGAAGATGGTAAAATAAGATGGTAAAATTGCACCAGAAGATGGTAAAATAAAGTTAATCGTCTGACAAGGAGAATCTAATACACACATACATGATTACCATATTCAATTAACTACACAGCACTTTTGGAAGGTCAAAATATGGGGTGCTATTAAAATGCGCATGTATCTGCATTTCCATTTGCAACATCGTGACTCAGTGTGCTGTTGTCATTGATCACTGAAGTGTGTACTCAATGCATAATGCATAGGGAACAGAAGGCAGTGCTGCAGGCAGATAGAGAGAGACGTTTTGTGAGAGCCGTCCTGAGAGTGAAGAAGCTACACGTGAGAGTGCAGAATTTATTTCAGTTGGGTTCCAGACTGTCATGTGAACATCTGTTACTCCAACCAGCCAGCTAGTTTTCAGAAAGTGCTGGAACAGACTCACAAAAATGTGCTCTTGAGGCCAGATCTCTTGTAAACTAAAATAAGATCAAGGATGCCCTTGTAAAAACAGGCTAAAACTGCTAGTATAAACAGTGGATTTTTTTTTATACTTTTACAATAAGTGTTTTCTATTTTAATATATTTTAAGTATAATTTTTTTCCTGTGATGGCAAAGCTGGATATTCAGCACCATTATTCCAGTCTTTAGTGTCACATGATCATTCAGAAATCATTCTAATATGCTGATTTGGTGCTCAAGAAATATTCTTATTATTATTATCAATGCTGAAAACAGTTGTGCTGCTTAATTTTTGATGGAAACCATAACACATTTTTTTCAGGATTCTAGAAATTTCAAAAGACCGGCATCTATTTGAAATAGAAATATTTTGTAACATCACAAATATCTTAAATGTCTTAACTTAACTTTTATGATCAATTCAATGAGCAAGTTTCCTTGCTGAATAAAAGTATTAATTTCTTTAAAAAAAATAAAATAAAAACTTACTGATCCCAAAATTTTGACCGGCAATGTATAAATAATTACAAATATTTTTTTGAGAATTAAAATTAATTAAAATTACTTACTGGCCCAAGGCTTCAAAGTAAGTCTATGGGATTGTTTCATCAGTTTTATCAGGCAAAAATAATAAGTTCAATCAATTAGAAAGCGAATAGCCTAATATCATTAAAACCTCTCAAGAGTATATTATAATGAGAAACATTGTTGGTCAGTGTCAGTCAGCATCTCGACTTCCGATCTGCTTCTTGCGCGGGGAAGATGGTAAAATAAAGTTAATCGTCTGCCATACGCTCACACACAGAGACGGAGTGATCAGTGGACTCTAACCGTGGCAGATCATGTCTTGAGCTATGTGGGTCATTGGTATTCATGTCCTCTCCTGGCCTTCCCTACACTCTCGTATTCACTTGGCCTCGAGGGCAAGCTCAGCCGACAGGTTTCCACAGCAACAATGCCTACTGCCAACGTGAGGAACCAGTAACCTCATTCCCATGATCGAATTCACTATAATCATGTAAACAAAAAGGGTGGTGGTACTGTATTATCCAAGCTACCCTGTCGGTCACACAGGAGTTCTTTATCACGTCATAACAGATCATTTAGAGACAGTTAAGAGGGGCTTTTCATACCCATATCTCCTGGGCGCTGGTTGAATTACTCTCCACAAAGATCAGATGTGTGGCCGTCAGATGCAGGGTTCCTGTGACAGACTTGTTGCTAAAGCGATCTAGCAGCTTCACTTGTTCTACCTGTGGAGGAAAGCACACATTACATTTTTTAAATGTATTAAGTAGGGATGCACGATATATCGGCCACCATATCGGTATCGGCCGATAAATGCTCATTTTTTCTGTTATCGGTATCGGCCTGATAAGAAAATTTGGCCGATATCTTAAAGCCGATAAATAATGCATTATTTCCTTCAGAGACACTTCAGATGCGCGCTGTTCGTTTGTAGCCTTTTGTGCAATTGTACGTTGTAATATTGTGTTTATTTGATGTATATCTGATTTATCTCATATAGAATGCATTTGGTTAAGTTAAAAGAGCGCTTCAGTTTACCGGTGATCGTCTTTAGCTCAGCGCACGCAGCTCAAACAGCAGTGCACAACATTAATAACTATGATTGGGAATGTTGTGTATATAACATTCTAATGAGAACATTATTATAATAAAACGTTGTGCATTCTTTGGGTTTAGTTGCTGTGTTTCAGTGCGTTGTTATGGGAAGAGCGCATCCACAACAGGATCACACATTCTGACTATAGCATGCAATAACTGCGTCATTTTGTACATATATAAGTTGTAATATTATGTTTATGTTGTATTAATATTAATTTCAGGATGCATTTCCTTGAGTTAAATAAGCTGCCAGCAAAACGCTTCAGTTTACCGTGTTCATTCAGCTCTTCAGCTTCAGCTTGAGCTGCAGCTCAATGGCTGCTATTTAAAACAGTGGTATTAATTTGTTACTTTTTCAAAATCATTGATATATTATTAATAACAACAACCACTTGTATTTTTCTCTTATTATTTTCATCAACAATATGGTTTAGTAATTAAAATCATTTAATTATTGTCCGTGCAGAGTCTATTCCGTTTTATTGATCTATGGCGCATTCATTTTGATTCTTTACACGTGTAATGATGTCCAGTGACTTGTTTGCATTATTTATGCATTATTTTATTTATTTGTAAGACTTTTTTATGACTAAATTTGGTAATGGGAGAGTAAAAATATTTTTAAAACGTACACCGTTCAAACTAGGCTGCTTATGTTGAAGTGTTTGGGATGTGGCTTTTAATGATGAGACCTTTTTTGTAATCAGGCTCTCAAAAAGTATATAACAATTTGGATATAGATTTATCTGCCAACATATCGGTTATCGGCTTTCAAAAATAAAGAATAATCGGTTATCGGTATCGGCCAAAATTTTCATATCGGTGCATCCCTAGTATTAAGATTAACTGTGATACTGTGAGTACTTCAAGTCAAGTTAAATATATCTTCCACTTTGTAAATATGAAATATATGAACCTAACTATGAGCAATTTTGGCATAATCCAAAATAAATGTACTTTCACTGGGAGGACCAAGCAAAATCTACTACTGTTTTCACTATTTTCTGCATATATTTAAAGGGAAAACCTGATGAATTTATTTAAACATGGTTAAAATCCATGCTTTTATTTGTAGCTTACAATATAATTGAACATTTCAAAATATTTCATAAACACAAAAATCATGGGTGTTGCATACATATACTGAGCCATTTTTAAGCTGACAAGCCACAACAGACCACTACAGTTTAATGGCTTAGTATAACATTAACTATCATCACATTAATTGGTAGTGCGTATCATATTGGGCGACATCATACCACAAATCATATCCTACCACATATCTGGACATACACTAAAGTTGAAAACAAAATTAGAGGGTCAGTTTAGTGAAAACAAACAAAAAAACGATACCAAACACAGACATCAATAAACATTCATTCATATTATCTAAAACTACTGTATATTACAATTAGATCGGCCTCTGTATCCCAGCAACTGGCCTGCAGCTAAGCAACACACTTCCTGTGACTGCAATAAAACCAGCAGACATCACAAAACAAACAGTGAGTACGATTTTTAAACGGAAACCAATAAAACTGTGCGTAAACTTGGTACAGTAGTTTATACAGGAGTTCAGGAATTAAAAAAGCAAAAATAATATATAGTCTACATATCAGTGATACCTTTAACATTATATATATATATATATATATATATATATATGTATACTGTATATACGTGTGTGTGTGTGCGTTAAATATGATAATTTTTGTATTCTTTATTTTATTTATTTCTTATTTACTGTATATATTATATACTGTATATATATGTGTGTGTATGCGTTAAATATGATCATTTTTGTATTATTTATTTCTTATTTACTGTATATATGTGTGTGTGTGTATGCGTTAAATATGATCATTTTTGTATTATTTATTTCTTATTTACTGTATATATGTGTGTGTGTGTATGCGTTAAATATGATCATTTTTGTATTATTTATTTTATTTATTTCTTATTTACTGTATATATTATATACTGTATATATATGTGTGTGTGTGTGTATGCGTTAAATATGATAATTATTTATTTCTTATTTATATATTTATTTCTTATTATTTTTAAACAGACCTTGAGTGCCTTTATGGGCCCCGGACCCCTGGCTGAAAACCCTGACACGAAGATGATGAATATAGAAAAATATAAAGTTTCGTATACTCCAGATATTGTAATAATGAAGTGCTTCGTCATGTCACAAGAAATAAGACCACTTACAGTATACATGCAAATGCTGTTTTGAGAGCCGTATTCATTATCACTGACAACATAAAAACGCAGAATCAGCCTCTAAGGCCCAAAGCTTTCAGAACAGACCAGTAATGCACAGATTTTGAAATCTGTCAAAATGGCCACAAAGGCAGAAAATCCACATACAGATCACCGGGACTAGATTCAAGTGCATTCGGTTCATTTATACAAGGCCAGACGATATAGATGAACATAAACACTGATGAGAGCTGCGCGTCCAATTCATGTTAGATACATTTATAGATGCATAACTTCAGTTGCATTTAACAAGTGTTTGTGACTTTGAATTCATGACTGATTCTGCCAGAATTCTACTATTTAGTAAATTCTACCTTTGGTGTGCGGATGTGCTCCATGATGTCGCTGTTTTAGCGTGGTCAGCACAAGGAATGGATGACAATATCCTAAACAGATGCGTTCACACATCGGATGAATAAGTGAAGAATAAATCCGCCTCCGTTTGAAGCCACGTTCAAAACATCTCTTCTACTAGCAGCTAACAGTTTCTGCTGCTCTACTCAGCACTTCCTACTTGGGGCGTGTCTGTGTGAAAAACAGACAGGTGCATTCTGGGCAATGTAGTTTTCTGACGCTATATAGACTACATATCAGTGAGACCTTTAACAATATATATATATATATATATATATATATATATGTATACTGTATATACGTGTGTGTGTGTGTGCGTTAAATATGATAATTTTTGTATTCTTTATTTTATTTATTTCTTATTTACTGTATATATTATATACTGTATATATATGTGTGTGTATGCGTTAAATATGATCATTTTTGTATTATTTATTTCTTATTTACTGTATATATGTGTGTGTGTGTATGAGTTAAATATGATCATTTTTGTATTATTTATTTTATTTATTTCTTATTTACTGTATATATTATATACTGTATATATATGTGTGTGTGTGTGTATGCGTTAAATATGATAATTATTTATTTCTTATTTATATATTTATTTCTTATTATTTTTAAACAGACCTTGAGTGCCTTTATGGGCCCCGGACCCCTGGCTGAAAACCCTGACACGAAGATGATGAATATAGAAAAATATAAAGTTTCGTATACTCCAGATATTGTAATAATGAAGTGCTTCGTCATGTCACAAGAAATAAGACCACTTACAGTATACATGCAAATGCTGTTTTGAGAGCCGTATTCATTATCACTGACAACATAAAAACGCAGAATCAGCCTCTAAGGCCCAAAGCTTTCAGAACAGACCAGTAATGCACAGATTTTGAAATCTGTCAAAATGGCCACAAAGGCAGAAAATCCACATACAGATCACCGGGACTAGATTCAAGTGCATTCGGTTCATTTATACAAGGCCAGACGATATAGATGAACATAAACACTGATGAGAGCTGCGCGTCCAATTCATGTTAGATACATTTATAGATGCATAACTTCAGTTGCATTTAACAAGTGTTTGTGACTTTGAATTCATGACTGATTCTGCCAGAATTCTACTATTTAGTAAATTCTACCTTTGGTGTGCGGATGTGCTCCATGATGTCGCTGTTTTAGCGTGGTCAGCACAAGGAATGGATGACAATATCCTAAACAGATGCGTTCACACATCGGATGAATAAGTGAAGAATAAATCCGCCTCCGTTTGAAGCCACGTTCAAAACATCTCTTCTACTAGCAGCTAACAGTTTCTGCTGCTCTACTCAGCACTTCCTACTTGGGGCGTGTCTGTGTGAAAAACAGACAGGTGCATTCTGGGCAATGTAGTTTTCTGACGCGTTTGGAATCTTTTATTAATATTTTTTTATTTGCTTTTCAGTATAACCAAAGTCAATTAAATTTTATTCTATAGTCTTTGGTATAACCTACATTAGGTAAAGCATTTAACATAACTTGTTTCATAATCTATAAATCATATACTATGTACTATATACTAATACTAATTACATATACTAATTATGTATAAAGACACAATTTATACTGTGATACTGTGTAATATTCATACTCTGATACTGAGTAATAATTTGTGTTATAAATTATTATATTGTATTTTTTCTGCTCACTATAGTACTGCACAGTTAATTATTTCAGAGGTGTAAAGAGTACCTAAAAACCATAATTGAGTAAAAGTACAGATACCTTACAGTGAAAATTACTCCACTACACGTTACAAGTCACCAATTCCAAAACAACTTGAGTAAAAGCCTTAGAGTATCTGATTTGAACATTACTTATGTATTTTACTTATACTAAATATAGGCTCAGAAAATGCACTAGTCAAAGAGATTTGCCAGTGAAAAACTGTAATGTTGTGGAGAAGCTGGGGGAAAAGGCAGAGGCAAGGATCTATGTGCAGGTATTTAATGTAAAAACTAGAACAAACAATAAGCCAAAAGCCAAAAACCAAAGGGAGCAAAGAACAGAATGACTGGCAAACAGACAACCATTAGGCCTACATTAAACAACTCACAAGGAACTAAAGAAAAACTAGGGCTATATACACACAGGGGCTAACAAGCTTAAAGCCCTGTTCACACCAAGAACGATAACTATAAAGATAACAATATTAGAGTCCACACCAGCGAACGATATCGTCTGATTATTCTAAGTGTACACTCGTCTACACTTTAAATTCTCGAGCTCATGATAGCAGGATTGATTCTGATTGGCTGTCACTGTTTTTATCGTTCATCAACTGGAAAAAATCGTTCTGAAAATGATTCCAACGATATTGCTTCTCTGTGCCTTTGTCGTTATAGTTGTGGTGTGGACTCTTCTATTCTTTAATATTGAGAACAATTTTTAGAACTATATCTTT
>NW_015505264.1:1540149-1557768 GCF_001515645.1 Sinocyclocheilus grahami | reverse complement strand
AAAAAATCGTTCTGAAAATGATTCCAACGATATCGTTTCTCTGCCTTTATCGTTATAGCTGTGGTGTGGACTCTTCTATTCTTTAATATTGAGAACAATTTTTAGAACTATATCTTTTATCGTTATCTTTATAGTTATCGTGCTTGGTGTGATCAGGCCTTAACAAGATAAGACACACCTGAGGAGACTAATCTAGGGGAACCAATGAATAAACGGACTACAAACTGACTACAAACACCACGGGAGACAGGAAGTGACATAAAAGTCCAGGGCAAGGCACAGAGAGCATGAAACAAAAACAAGAAAGAGTTGATTTGTGAGGAGAGCAATCACGTTTATTTTCTGAACACCTCAAAATTACAAACCAAAACAAACAAACACTATATTTCAAAAAGGTTAAGGTTAAGTAAAATTAAAAAGCCGAAGCCTTCTTGCAGTGGATGTGCTGGTTTGGGCCTCATTGCCGCTGCAGTCACGTCCTCATCTCATATATAAAACACCTGTGATTCACAAATACTTGCTAAGGAACTAGCATTCACATAAAGTAGTCTTGTTGGCAAGTTTGGGTGAGTAAGGGCAAAACGCAGTACTTTCAGTGACTTGTAATAGGCAGTATAACGTCTTTTGTAGCAGAAGTAAACTGCTGCAGAAAGAGCTAGGTCGATGCAAAATGTAATGTGTAACTGCAACACTCATTTCAAATGTAGTGGAGTAAAGAGTACAGATACTCATTCAAAAATGTAGTGAAGTAAAGAGTAAAAGTTGCTAATATCTTTGATACTCAGTACAACTACAAAGTACCCGAAAAGATACTCAAGTACAGTAACTAATTACATTTACTCCAATACTTTACACCTCTGATTTATTTGTTTGTTTGTTTGTTTGTTTATTTGTGTTTTGCATGGCAATCATAATTCTTTCACTTCATTTAAAGGAATAGTTCACCCAAAAACTTTAATTTGCAGAAAATATACTCACATTCAAGTAAAATGTAGTGAAGTAAAGAGTAAAAGTTGCTAATATCTTTGATACTCAGTACAACTACAAAGTACCCGAAAAGATACTCAAGTACAGTAACTAATTACATTTACTCCAATACTTTACACCTCTGATTTATTTGTTTGTTTGTTTGTTTATTTGTGTTTTGCATGGCAATCATAATTCTTTCACTTCATTTAAAGGAATAGTTCACCCAAAAACTTTAATTTGCAGAAAATATACTCACATTCAAGCTGTTCAAACCCTGTATGAGATTCTTTCTTCTGTTAATATAAAATAAGATATTTTGAAAAATGTGGGTTGCTGGTGCCCACTGACTTCCATAATATGAAAAGTCAATGGGGACCAAAAACTAGTTTGGTTACCCACATTCTTCAAAATATCTTAAGGAGAAATTCATACAGGTTTGGAACAACTTGAGGTAAATGATGACAGATTTTTTTTTATTTTGGGTGAACTTTGGTTAGTTCAAAAACAGATTCGTTCACGAATGCAAACCACTAAAATGTCATGAAGGCAAAAGAGTATTTTGATAGTTGCTGATATTACATAAATAGTGGAAATATGTCTGTAAGGTGGACAGAAAATTATTAATAGAAAATCCAACAACAGAAACAAGACAAACGCCACAGTAGGCAAATAATGGATGCGGCTGCAGGGATTCTCCAAGCCAGTAGGTGGCAATACGTCGAAACAGATCATATTCGAATTTTACCGCCAAAACAAGGAGACAGAAGAAGAGGATATTGTGCGCGGAAACACGGAGCAGCGACGTTTTCAATACTTAGAAACCCACAATCGTTTTAAAAAATAACAAACTTGCCTGCAGTTGCCTCGTTTAGAGTCTTTTATCTATATTTTCTTCATACGCACCTGAATTTCGTGGTGGTTGCTTTTACTATCCAGCTTATGTCGTAAGAAGTGGCTTTAGGGCCTCCACGAGGTCGGTCCCGCGCGGTACTGCTTGTCAACGTTTTGGAAATTTAGGTCCAGTATGTCCAGCTTTAACTTCGGCACGAGTACCCTCGGGTCCACCGGCACCGGCACCGGCACCGGCACCGGCGGGGGGTTCTCATTTGGAGCTGCGACCAGGTATGAGGACACATCATGTCAGCTTTCAACTGTGTGCTAATTTTTTAACGAGTTGTGCAGAACTACAATGTAAACATAAACACGTCTAAAATGACAGCTTAAATGTTTAACTTTAATTGGATAGTCAATAACAATTTGCTGTTTACAATTCAAGCTCACGTTTTAGTTTCACGTTAATTTTCAGCGGTCTACCAAAAAAAAAAAAAAAAGTAGGCCTAAATGATTTTCTACTCTAAATGTATGTTAGTTTTCTTTAAATAAATATATTTTTATGTAACTGCAAAAAATTAACTATTTTTGTATAAGTGAACTATTGGTTTAAAATGCAGATATGTTTAACAGCATTAAACATATCTGTTTAATGCTGATTAAGTGGGAAGTCGTGGCCTAATGGTTAGAGAGTCGGACTCATAACCCAAAGGTTGTGAGTCTCGTACCGGCAGGGATTGTAGGTGGGGGGAGTGAATGTACAGCACTCTCTCCCACCTGCAATACCACGACTGAGGTGCCCTTGAGCAAGGCACCGAACCCCAACTGCTCCCCGGGCGCTGCAGCATAAATGGCTGCCCGCTGCTCCGGGTGTGTGTTCACTGTGTGTGTGTGTGCTCTTTGGATGGGTAAATGCAGAGCACTAATTCTGAGTATGGGTCACCATACTTGGTCACACGTCACTTCACATTAGGGGTAATGTTAGTAATACAAATGTGACTTTTAATGCCTGATATATTTTCCAGCACACCTGCTGCAGGTACCGGTGGATTTGCATTTGGAGGGTTTGGCACGCCAACATCCACACCAGCCGCCACCAGTACCACATCCACACTGGGATTTGGGTCCAGTTTATTTGCACAGAAACCAGCAACTGGATTCACCATTAACACACCTGCCTCAGGTTCAGCACACTTAGGTGCTGCTGCATCCACTACTGGCCTTACTTTAGGTAAGCAATTCTTCAAGAAAACAAGCTAGAAGAAATGTAATCCGTTTTATCACTTTTCTTTAGTCCAGTGAGCCTCAAACATTTTGACTCCATTGCCCCCCTATTGTCCAAAAAAGTATTTTTATAAAGCACAATTAACATAAACATTTTTTACTCATTATTTCTACCTGATAAAATGTTATAGCTTGACTTAACTACACTGTGAATGAGAATGTAAATCCAAATGTTTAAATAAAATGAAGATTTGCAGTTTCAGTTTTCTACTTCAAAATTTCATTTTATTTTAGTGTGTTACTTGCCATTTGTGAAATTTACTAGTACTTGTATACACATTGTTTTTCAGTGCAAGAAAATGCATATTCGTTATTAAAATGCAATGCCGATTTAATAGGATAGTTCACCCAAAAATAATCATTGTCATCATTAACTCAATTGTTCCACACCTGTAGGAGTTTCTTTCTTCTGTTGACCATGAAAGACGATATTTTAAGAATGTAGGAAACAAAATAGTTGTTGGGCTCTATTGACTTCTATGTTATGGGGAAGAGAAAAAATATGGGGACCACAAACTGTTAAGTTGCCTCCATTCTTCAAAATATCTTCTTCATCCTTAAGCCTCTTGAATGTTTGCTTTGAGAACCACTGTTTAAGTCTGTCAGACACGCTGTACTGATTTCCAATTTTGTTGTTTTTGCATGTTTGTAGGGAGTCTTACCACCTCGACCGCTGCTTCTACTGGATTCAGCCTGGGCTTCGGAAAGCCAGCAGCCTCCGCTACACCTTTCTCACTGACAACTGCCACCTCTGCAGCTACAGGCACAGGCCTGACTCTGGGATCGGTCCTGACCTCCATAGCCCCTCAGACCAGCTCCACTGGCTTCTCCCTCAACTTAGGAGGAGCTGCCACCACTTCCTCCGCTCCTGCCGCGGGTTTTTCCTTTGGTTCCAGTCTCTTTTCGAACCCCTCCTTGACAGGTCAGTCTTTTTTTTCCCACTGTAATCAAGTTAGATTCGGTTTAAACTGGTGTTTTGCTCTCATGCTCATTTAATATGCGTTTCAGGTTTGGGACTGTCAACTTTAGGTGGACCTCTGAGTCTGGGTGGTTTAGTCTCTACCTCTGTTGCGACCAGCTCTGCTCCTGCGCCCAGTCTCGGCCTGGGTGGAGTAGACTTCAGTACTTCCTCTGAAAAGAATACGGACAAGTTATCAAGCACCAGACCGGAGTAAGAACCATCCTACAATCACCATATGACTCATTGTAGTTTATTATAGTGGCTCTTACCTTTCTCTTTATCTCTACAGGGATAGTAAAGCCCTCAAAGATGAAAACCTGCCAGGTCCGATCTCTCAAGATGTGGACAACTTTCAGTAAAGGCGCCACTTTTTTTTTTTTCTAGTTGCATATAGTTGATTTAGTGCTTAATATGTGTTTTTCCACAGGAAGTTTGTCAAGGAACAGAAGCAAGTCCAGGAAGAGATCAGCAGGATGTCTTCTAAAGCCATACTCAAAGCGCAAGAGGACATCCAGACGCTCAGACAGCTCCTGTCCATCTGTGCCAGTGGGCTGCAGAGAAATTCACTCTCCATAGACAAACTGAAGTTGGAAACCTCTCAGGTTGGACAAAAATGTCCTTCAAACAAATCGCAAACAGTTCAACTGAGCATTGTTCAATCTTGTAATCCATTTTTTTTTCTTCATGCAGGAATTGAAGAATGCTGATATCGCACTTCGCACCCAGAAGACCCCTCCTGGACTCCAACATGAGAACACAGCGCCTTCCGAGTGAGTGAATCTTTGCACTTCTACTCATAAAGTCCAACGATAAGCAGTAAAATTAGCTTACTTTTAATTGTTGTCTGCCAATGTGCTGTCCCTGTCTCACTCCAGTTATTTCCGGGCTCTGGTGGAGCAATTTGAGGTGCAGTTACAGCAGTACCGTCAGCAGATTGAAGAACTGGAGAATCATCTGACCACTCAGAGCAGCGGCTCCCACATCACCCCTCAAGGTTTTAATCTACTTTATGCTCTCTGTCAAAAGCACAGCCGTGATTCATATGATAGAAAGATAGCTCGGGTATCGTCTTGACTGTATTATGTCATCTATCATGTAGATTTTTCCCTGGCCATGCAGAAACTCTACCAGACCTTTGTTGCACTTGCTGCACAGTTGCAGGGAGTTCATGAGAATGTTAAGGTAAGTTCTGAAAATTTCTTAAATGGACTGTATTTAATATTTTTCTTTTAAATGTATTATAAGCATTAATGCATGAATACATCAATATTATAAAAAAATGAAAAAAGTATATAACAATTTGGATATAGATTTATCGGCCAACATATCGGTTATCGGCTTTCAAAAATAAAGAATAATCGGTTATCGGTATCGGCCAAAATTTTCATATCGGTGCATCCCTAATATTTTGTAAATTTGATTATGCACATGTGTATGTTGTGTGTGTAAAATATATATATATATATGTATATGAGGCATGGGCCGGTATGAGATTTTGACGGTATGATAACCTCAAGCAAAAATTTCACGGTATCACGGTATTGTCCTTACAGCTCTATAATGTGTTATTTTTAAATGACTGGGTAAAAATAAAAAACAACATACAGAATATTAGGAACAGTATAATTTGCTTATTTGTTTTCTTTGATTTTCTTCCTAAAAAGAAGAAAAATAAAGACTGACATCTTTATTTAACCTAATTCTGTAATTACAGTTATTTAATTTTAGTTATTTAATTTCATATACATAATTTGGTTTAATAATAACCCAATTTCAAGCAAAAACGGAATGTTCTGACTAGCTTTGTGAAATGATACTACATGCCTGAACAAAGCACACAGCAGAAGCTCTGAATGAGACTCATCACTCTTTGACCGCAGGAGGCACACATAGAACACCAGATACAACGTTTCCTTGGTTACCGCTGTAAACAAAGCAGCTGCGCTGAAACGCTGCTTTAATATGAACTATACAGAGACAAGATTAAAAGAAAATACCACGTAAACTTTTCTGAAGACAGTCAGTTCCCCTCAGAAACACATTCATATAAACCCCCAAATCAATATTGAGGATTTTCTTCCAATAGTTCGTGCATCATGAACGGTGAGTTATCTGCCTGCTACGTTACAGAATTTTTCTCTGTGCGTCCATCTTCAGTGTCTCTGGCCTGTGTTAACGGGCGTTTACAGACTTCATATTTTCACATAAATGACATTTTAGAAAATTATTGCATTGCAACACAGTTTGTGCAAGTCCAGAACAGAGACGAGTTACAATAAGACAAAAAACGTCCGGTTGCCGATCGTGTAAGTTCCAGGGGAAGTTCCTTAAGTTCGGCCATCCTACACACACGTGACTGACCGCTCGCTCGCACCAACAGGAGGAGGAGGCTCGTGTTACTCTCTACACTGCACTCAACCTGAGGGATTCCAACACTTTCAGTCTTTGAGGAGACATGAAAAACAGTGCAGACCGCAGGAACGGTATAATGGAAAATATTAGCGGTTTTGAAACCGTGACATTTTCAAATCGCAGTATAACTTAAAACCGGTAATCGGCCCATGCCTGATGTGTATATATATGTAAAGTAAAAAGAAAAGAAAATCATTCTATCATTCTAATATGCTGATTTGGTGCTCAAAAGGCTTAGTTCACCCAGAAATGAAAATTCTGTCATTAATTACTCACCCTCATGTCGTTTCAAACCCGTAAGGCCTTCGTTCATCTTCGGAACACAAATTAAGATATTTTTGATGGACTCTGAGAGCTGTCTGACCCTGCATAGACAGCAATACAACTGAAATGTTCCCAAATCCAGAAATTAGCAAGGAGATCTGTAAAATAATCCATGTGACATCAGTGGATCATCCGCAATTATACGAAGCTACGAGAATACTTTTTGTGTGCAAAAGAAGAAAAAAAAAGACTTAATTCAACAACTCGTCTCCTCTGCATCACCTGGGTGCCATTATCCACTGGACGTAAATGTTCATATGCTGTTCTGTGTCAGCTGCGTCACGCCGGATACACTGTTTCCGTTCAGATCAAATCACAACATAGGAATCAGATCCGGTGTGACGCAGCTGACACAGAACAGCATATGAACGTTTACGTCCAGTGGATAATGGCACCCAGGTGATGCAGAGGAGACGAGTTGTTGAATAAAGTCGTTATTTTTTTTCTTTTGTGCACAAAAAGTATTCTTGTAGCTTTGTATAATTGCGGAAGAACCACTGATGTCACATGGATTATTTTACAGATCTCCTTGCTACATTTCTGGACTTGGAAACATTTCAGTTGCGTTGCTGTCTATGCAGGGTCAGACAGCTCTCAGATTCCATCAAAAATATCTTAATTTGTGTTCTGAAGATGAACGAAGGTCTTACGGGTCTGAAACGACATGAGGGTGAGTAATTAATGACAGAATTTTCCTTTTTGGGTGAACTAACCCTTCAAGAAACATTTCTTATTTTGAAAATGGTTTTGGGTTTTGGTGGACACCTTTTTTTTTTTTTTTTTTTAGGCCTCATTTATGAATAGAAAATTTACAACAGTTTATGTAAAACTAATCTTTTGTTACAGTATGTATTTCTTTACTGTCTCTAAAGATTAATTCTTAATTCGTCCTTGCTAAACTCAAATGTTAATTTCTTTAATAAAAAAAACTTTCTGACACCGAACTTTTATCGGTAGTGGATATGTATTCTTTGTAATAACATGCACTAATAAAGCAAGCCCAATAATTTCTTAATACATTAAGATTTCATTATTAAATTAAAGCCGAATCATTGTATTTGAAAAGTTTCTTCTCTCTCGTTCTTTGTAGACTCTCAAACATCAGTATCTGGGCTACAGACGAGCCTTCCTTGACGACTCCACTGACATATTTGAGTCAAAACGTGTTGCTGGCAAGAAATGGCTGAGTTCTCCGCACGTCACCACAGGCCCCGCCCCCTTCGGCAGCGTTCCCAACGCAGCAGCTGTTGCAATGGCTGCCACTCTCACTCAGCAGCAGCAGCCGGCTCCAGGTCTGACCGCCTTCAAGTTCTAGACCTCTTGACCTCTAGACTGCTAGTATGATGAGGGGAGGGATGAATAGAAGGAAAGAGGGAGGGGGGAATGACAGAGAAGGGCAGATAGAGCAAACAAATTCGAGAATAAATCTTAAAATCAGTCAGTGCCATCATGTCTGGGGTTTTTTTTTTAATTTTTTTTTTTAGTTTTTTTTTTTAAGCTTGTCTCTTTTGGAGATATGGAGCAACAGGGTTCTTTTAACATACATCATGTGATTCTATGTGTGCCAACTAGTGCTGTGAGATTTTAGATGCGGACTGTCTTGCCCAACTTCTGTTTTCTTTTTTCTCTTTTCCTCGCTCAAGAAAAAACAAGATGTAGAGCAAGAGCATTAAATGCTATTTTAATGTTTAATAAGGTTTAGAAAGGAGTTTGTTATTTTGAGGTGGTCTGTTTGTGATTTAGGGGTGACACGTTTTCTATTTTGAGTGGTACAGAAGGTCGTAGAATTATCAACAGCACTAATGTAGCCGTCACTATACAAAGTAGCCAAACACAGTAGACTCACTACACACAGACTGAAATGTGTTCACACTTATTTCCATTTAATGTTCCCATAATCAATTAAACCCATATTCCTTCATAGTAGATATGAAAGTTGATATTTTGAAGTGCCAACAAACACTTTCAGTACGACCACTGTGGCTGAAGCTTTTTGAGTAATATGTTTATTTGCGATGGGAATAGACAGAAAAAGCAGAGTAATTTAGTAAAGGGTAAACATGCTATGCAGGAAAGAGATTGTCGTACCTCAACATAGGAACACATTTGGTTCTTTCCATGTTATTTTCAGTTGGTGGCACCATACTGCTAACATGCATTTTGATAGCTGCATACTAAACAAATTCAATTGCTGTTAAATAATTTTCATAATCACTTGTTTTAAAAGTATAAAACTTTTTTGCATGAGTGTCCATTTCATCTGAGATCAGTTGTAATATTTTGATCTATCAGAAGTTCAGAACCGGATGTATATCAGTTGTTTAGGTTGTCTCTTTGTAACTTTGCCAAGTATTTTGATATTTTCAGCATTTTGTCTTGCATCAAAACCATGCTTGTTTGGTTTAGTTATGGAAAGACCGTTTTATTCCAAAATACGTACTTTTTGTGGTCGTGGTGATTTGAATTAACCAGATTTCCATGGGGTTTGCATATGCATGTGTAGAAGGGAGTGTGTAAGCTACTGATTCTGAGGTGCATTAAGGTCATTTACTGTATTTCATTGGATAGCTTAGTGAATGTGATTTTTTTTTTTGTTCTCGATTAAAGGTTTCTTTGCTTTGGTGACACCCTCCGGCCGTCTGTAACCATGGTTGCATTTGTTTCCATGGATATTTCCTGGCAATAATAGCAGCAGGTCGGAGGTGTGAGAGATGGTGTTAGATGTTCCACTTCTATGGCACAGAATTGATTAACACTTGTCTTATTCTGGGTTCTCAGTCTACAGAGTAGGATCAAATTACAGACATTTTTGATTTGTGATTTTACTGGAAATAAGTCAACAAAAGGGCTGTATCAGTGTGATCCATAAGCCAAAATCATTTTGATTGAAAACTTGACTGTTCGTCATTCACATTTCGTTGTTTTCCCCAGTTAATAGTTTTTATTATCAGTACTATAAAAAATTTTTGGAAATGGACTGTGCCTTTGTGCCTAAGAAAGTCTAGGCTGTTGTGGGTGCTTTTGCATATTAAATTAACTGTAAATATGTAGTGCGCTAAACCAACGGCATGGCTTAATACGTTGCACAGTATTTGAATGTATATACACGCAAGTTGTGAGATACAATTGCTGGCATTTCCTTATAGAACCAGCCCAACCACAACACACTGCAGTAAAGTCTGTTAATGATGAAAATCCAGACATTAGTTATTCATTTTTTTACTTTAAGGGCTACAGTGTTCAAGCCTTCAGTTTGAGTGAACATGCTGCTTTATGGGACTGTTGAGGGTCCGTGGTGAAGGATTGTGCCAAATTTTAGTATTCGGAAGTGCAGTTTTTGTGATTCTTGGCCTTTTGGTGGCCCAGAGCTGCTATTTCATGCTTAGATCCGTCTTTCTCAATTTCTACCATAGCTGTCATAACTCAAAAGTTTGAGTGATAGTGGAGATGGTAATTCCTTTTCAGACACCTTTTCAAAAAGCTTTTCTCGCAAAAGATGAAAGCAACACATCTGCTTTGTGGGAAAGCTATGAATCAGACCATCAGTGAATTTCCGCTATGGGCCATTGCCAATCTCAGATCTTACAGGCTTTCTTTTGCATTTATTTGCCAATCTACTATACTAACGAATTATCTTAATGCATGTCATGTTTTTAAAAAACGCTTTTAGGAAGTTGTGGCTTTTGTGTGTTGGTACTTTATCAAAGCTCTTACACAGGATGTCTGTTTATAGACATGTCTGGTTCTTAGTATAGGTTTCCATTCCTTGGAACACATATGGGGCTTATTATTTTGGTTGTTTACAAATAGTAACATAGTGAATTATATAATCTAACTTATAAATCGATTGTTTTTTAAATTATTATTATTATTATTAATTTTTTTGTTTAGATGATGCTTGTTGATGCATTTGAAATGGTGTGCCTTTTGAATTAGATACAACATTAGTCTTAACCCTTGTTTGAAATGCATTTTTGGCACAGGTTGGCTTTAATCGTTTTAAACGGTGTTAATGCCATAGCTACTACTAGGAATCATTTGTCCTCAATTGTTTGTCATGTTTAATGTAATTTGAATTGACAATAAATCAGTTTTTTAAAGAAAAGCCCTTGTCTTTGTTTCTTTTTGACTGATAAATCATTGATTTTTCTCAATGAATTGGATTAAAAGACTGCATTTGAGATGCTGGTTTATCACATCTCTAAATTAATAATCTAAGCAAATTTAAACCAGCTAAAAGGAAACGAGACAGGAGCATAATATAGCAATGCATTAAGTAACAGCAGGTCTGCAGATGTCGTTTAGGAAATAAGTAACTTTTGTCATATTAAGTGATTTAGAAAATCCATCAAAATAAGATTGTATGGATCCAAGGTAAGTAACAAGAAGCAGATTAGTACAATAAATAGAAAAAAAATCTATTTGCAGCCAATAGGGCCTATTATTTTGATGTTCTATTATATTGCATTTGCTCCAACATCATAATGAGCAATGTTTTAGAGAATGCTGATATGGCTTTTATGTAACTCTTGTGCCACTTACTTTCAATAAGGACAAAAGATGGTTTCAAAGCATGTGCTTCTCTCACATGACTGTTTGATCAACATTTTTTTTAGTGTATGCATATTGATAATATTAATCTATATATGAGAGTGTGTGAGAGTAAGTTCCTCTGCTCTCTGTCTTTGTCTCAGGACCACAGGCACCCTTGGGGGCAAGTTTTGGCACTCCCTTTTCCTCTGGTATTGGCACTAGCATGGGCTCATCCAGCCTCGGAGGTACTTGCTGTGATAAACCTCTCCTCTCCCTTTCTATTTCTAATTCTTTCAATCTCAATCTTAAAAAGACAGTTCACCCAAAAATTTAAAATCTATTTTTTTCTTTAGTTTTGTAAAAAAAAAAAAATTGTAGATATATCCATGAAGATCAACTGTTTGTTGTGACCATAGCTTGTAAGCCCCATGAAATTAGTCTGTACATCTCATGTTCTCCAAGTCTTCTGAATCCATATTATGGTGGTTAGATGTATGAGAGAAAAAAATACTTATTCCAAAAAACACGTCATTACTGATAATCTTCCCCTATAGTGAGTGAAGCTTATTTCACCATAGAATGAAAATATTATAAAGGTAATTGACTTCCTCACAATTGCGATTTTATATCTCAAAATTCTGATTTCTTGCAATTCTAACTTTTTTAATAACTGGGAGATTGTCAGAATTCAAACATTTTTTTAAATTGCAAATTTATATCTTGATTTGGACTTTCTTCTCAGAATTGAGTCAACTTTGCAATTCTGATTATTTTCTTAGAATTGAGTTTGTATTGAGAATTGAATTGAGTTTTTTTTCCCCTCACATTTCTGAGGGAAAAAGTGTGAGATGAAAAGTTAAAATTACTTAAATTTTTTAATTCCGTGGTGGAAATAATGTTCCATAGCAAACTCGAGGCTCTTCGAACAGATTCAGTGACTTAAGAAAAAGATCAGTCTTAATTCATAGATCTTTGGATCCAGCTCCTTTTAAGTGAAACATGTCCAGTTCGCAATTTGTATTCATTGATTAATTCACAAATGAGAGGAAAATGATCTTAAATGTTGGTCTTTTCCTCACATAAAAACTATCGTTTGGATTCAGAAGATGCTTAAAATAATGTGGAAGTCATTTGAACCACTTGTATTGTGCTTTTTGGTGGGTCAATAAAATAGTTGTTTTGCAAAAATACAGAGAACAAATAATACAAGATATGGTATGTTGGCAAATTCCTGTAGATCTAAGATTTGGCACTCTTGTTTTAAAAACAAACAATAATCTTTTTTTTTATTGTTTAGGTTGTATATAGAACTTGTATTTTTCACATTTCCCTAACCATATTTTTGCTTCATCAGTTTTTCCTAGTTAATCTCAAATATAACTCCTCATTCATTCCTGTCCCCCATCTCCCCGCCCTGTGACTGAGAGTTTATCTCTGGAAAGTATGTAGTCGCAACACCTAAATGCCCATCATCTGTCTCTCGGCAGCATTTGGTAGCGGCCCTGGGTTTGGGGGCGTGGCAACGGGAGGTTTGTCATTCGGGTTTTCCTCTAGCAAGCCATCTGGAGGGAGCCTGAGCGCAGGTGTGTTCGTTAGCACCCTCCTCCATCTTACCTGCTTTTGTCAACGCAAACAATTACTAACAGCTCCCCCCTTAATTATAATCATCCTTTCCCCTAGAATGCATCAACGTCATGCTGCTTAAGGGCAAGCGCTGCATATCAGAGAGTTTGAAATGTAAAATTTGCATGGTTTATTTGTTTATTGACATGCTTAAGTGCTTGTTGGGTGCAGTAAAGGTTGAGAAAACTTAAAATATTTACTGCTTACATTTTAAAATCTTTGTTTCTCAGGGTTTGGAACATCTAACACCTCTGGCTTCAACTTCAGTAACCCCGGCATCAATGCATCAGCTGGATTGACCTTTGGTGTTTCCAACACACAAACTCCTGGATTTGGGACAGGAGGACCACTGCTACAGCTCAAAAAGCCACCAGCTGGAAATAAGAGGGGCAAGAGATAAAACAGCAAGTCTATACAGGGGTAAAGGGAAATGCCACGAGGTAAAGATGATGTGTGTCTCAGATCTTTATTTTTATATATATATATGTGTGTGTATGTGTACATATATATTTTCTCTGTTGGATGCCCTTGAAGGATTTTTGAGATTCTGTTCGGTTCTCCCTTTTACCTTTGTGACTATGCTGTGTTTGTTGCCCGAATTGCGTAAGATCTAATGGAGCATATTTTGTGATGCACAGAATACCTGTGAAGGGATTTCAATGTAAATGCTCTCGATAATGAAGATACTCATAAACTAAGTTTACCTGTGTCTTAGTGGCTTTATTTTAAACCACATGTTCTGTGATTGTAAATGTGTCATCCCATCCCATTACCATGACCTATGTTTATTGTTTTTCTGGTTACTTGTACCAAATAGATGTCGACCTGTATAAGAATGTTCAGCTTGTATACTCATTTTTGTTTCTGTCTCCTTTTGTTACCAAATAGTGAAAAAATTTCTATACTTAAGCAGACTTTGTGCAAACAAGTATTTTTCGACTTGAAAGAAGTGTTTGTTATTAAAAGAAGCAGCAATGATAATATCTTGAGTCAATTTTATTTGTTTTAGTTTTTTACTGAAATATTGTATGTATTAGGAGTACGACAGATGCAGTTCATATTTATTATTAAAACATATTTATTATATAGTGTATTATTATAAATAATTTAAGTAACTTACATGTGTAATACTATTTAAAACACCGAAATAAGTAGTAACGCAAACTAACCCTATCTGTGGTAGACTGGCGCGAAATTAAGAATCCTACTATGAAAACAAATAATTTATTTAGTTTTTCCGACGTTCAGACCAGTAACCTAATAAATGTTAGCTTGCGCGCCGTTGATTCACCAGTAGACTGGCGCCCGCTTAGCAACGTCTGCTTTTCAGCCAATCATGTAAGTCTACTGGGTAAACGTCGTGCAACGTCATGAATATTCATAAGCAGCCCTTCACTGTAGAACAGCGAATTGGAGGCGGGGTAAAGGCAGAGCCGAACCGGCGGGGTAAAGGCAGAGCCGAACCGGCGGGGTTGGTGGGGCACGGATGGACAGATCATATCACTCCTTTCCCGTCTTTTGTAGTCAAGGAAGGAGAAAAATGGCGCCTACACATGTACTGAGATGCTGCCAGAGGGGTCTGGCGTGGATACCGGTGATATTTATTGCCTTAGTGGTGTGCTGGTCGTATTATGCGTACGTGGTGGAGCTGTGTCTGTGTAAGTGCGCTTTATTATTAATATCTGTGGGGCACGCGCCTGCCGGAAGTCACTTAACTGAAACATCATGGTTTGTTTACATGAGCTGGCTAATTAGCGTACTGATTTTAAACTGGAAGCAAAACAGCAAGGATTATGGTTTTGGAGCATATGTTGTGCTTTACACCGTATTCAAGATCAGGAAGTCTTTATAAGCTGGGTGGTGACAACTGTATTTGTTTATTTTGCAGTTAATCATTTTAATGTAAATTAATATTTATATTTAGTCATGCAACATTATATTATTATAAAATAATAGTTACAGTGTTACAGTAGGAAACCTGTGAAAGGTTTAGTGACGCGTCCAGGTTCTTCCTCTTTAGAAATCAGATTTGTTGAAAATGTATATTTTCAGTATGGAAAATATGCCTGTTATAAGTTTATAAGCAAACATGTTAACGAAGTCAAACCTCAAGTCTTCTGTCACATGTCCAAGTAAAGTGTATTTCATATTTCAGCTTTGTTCATAGAAGCAGAAGTGTGATAAAGCAGATGTGCCAGGAGTCATATCTGCTAAACAGTTCTTTTCTCTTTCTTTCTGTTTTATATTCTCTGTAGTTACTATTCCCAGCACTCTTGAAAAGGGTGAGTAAACCTTCACTTTTTTTAAGGAAAAAGCCAAGTTAAGGATAATGTACAGTCATGATGTTGCATCACCTTTAAGGTGTTTATATGCTGACTGTATATAATCCAGTTTCTTCCTCTTTAATTTACTATATATATATATATATATATTAATTTTTTTTGTAAATTAATGAGGACGAAACTGGAAACTGCATAAGTTCCAGTTTCTTCCTCTTTAATTTACTATATATATATATATATATATTTTGTAATTTTGTAAATTAATGAGGACGAAACTGGAAACTGCATAAGTGTGTGTGTGTGTGTGTGTGTGTGTATATATATATATATATATATATATATATATACACACATTTATGCATTTGCATTTTGCCAGACACTTTTATCGATAACAGTTTACATTGCATTCTAGGTACACATTAAATAAATTAATTTAAATTTAAAACATTTTAAATAAATAAATGCATAGAAAATATTGATTTGAGTTTAAATTATTTTATTATATAATAAAAATAATGCATGGAATGATACAGGAGACATAAATTGGGACAACGGTTTTGACCAATGACCAACTGGCCAATCAGAATCAATTATTTAAAAGACCCTTGTAAAAATCTTCTTAAATTCACAAACCAAATAACTGTTCAATATATTATAATAAATTAAATAAAAAGGAAAATAATTTATTTCAAGAGTTAAAGATATTTGTATATATGTTTAGAAAGGGACAGAGTCTCATTGGCACAGTTGTCAGGCTATTATGGGTTTATTTGGTCCGTGCTTGTGCTGACTTCGGCCTTCCAGCACAGTCAGACTGTATCAGCAATCACAAACGTGACTGATTTATACTCAGACTGTTTCTGGCAGGCTTTTCTCTGCGGGCTCATGCAGTCTTGTTGTTAATGACTGTACTCTCTGTTCCATGCAGTTATCTACCTGGCTGTGTTTCATGTGTCGTTCATCATGTTTGTGTGGTCGTACTGGAAAACCATCTTTACAAGACCAAGCACCCCTTCCAAAGAGGTACAGCGGGTATAAAACAAACAGTTTTATTTGTTTTGTACGTTCAGCCCATGGTAACATGCCACACAGGTGATGTGCATATTAACATGTTAATCCAGGCATTATGAATAAATGCACACAATATTTATTTGTTTCCATGTAGTGAGTGTTTTATACGTATCATTTTACGTACTATTGTTGTTAAAATGGAACATGCTGCTGCTTTGTCACACAGTGAACTGATTGCTTTGTATTGTGTGTCAGTTCTGTCTACCCAAATCTGAGAAAGAACAGTATGAGAAGGAACAGCGTCCAGAAACTCAGCAGGAGATCCTGAAGAGAGTGGCCACCAGTCTGCCCCTCTACACCCGCACCGGGGCAGGAGGTTAGAGACTCTCTCAAACACATGAAATAAGATGTAATAAGAAATTACCCACAAGATTGTACCTCAAGGACCTGAGCACCAGATTCAAGCAGACACAAGTTTAGCCTTTTTATTGAGTGAGATGTGTTTTAAACTTTAAAGGGGTCCTTTTATGCTTTTTCACTTTTTCAACTTTAGTTAGTCTGTAATGTTGCTGTTTGAGCATAAAAAAGATCTGGAAAGTTACAAAGCTCAAAGTCCAATTCAAAAGGAGATATTTTGTTTAACAGAAATCACTTTTCAAAAACTACAACGAACGACTCGTTTGGACTACAACACATATTTTGCGAATGGGACGAGACCTGGTTGAGCTGCACTAGAGAAGGCAACAGGTAAAAGCTGCTGAATAATACTGAATACAGCTTATATAGGAATGCCGCGATAGGTGTCGTATTCCTATAGGTAGATGTGATCAGCTGAGAATCAGCTGATGCAAGCTTGACTCACGTGACCTGCCAGAACTAACGCTAAAGCTTAATTTAGTCTGTAATGTTGCTGTTTGAGCATAAAAAAATATCTGCAAAGTTACAAAGCTCAAAGTCCATTTCAAAAGGAGATATTTTATTTAACAGAAATCAGTTTTCAAAAACTACAATGAACGACTTGTTTGGACCACAATGCATATTTTCCGGGATTTGTGATATCACAAATATCGACGAATAGGATGAGACCTGGTTGAGCTGCACTAGAGAAGGCAACAGGTGTTATCACTATGTCGGAGACACGCTAGCTTTCCCAAGGCAGACGAACTTAGAGTGGTTACAATAATCCGGGTTTAAATTGCACTCAAATTGATTTGATTTTGACGCAATATTTACACTGAAGCCCGCTGGCGGCTATGGTAAGGGGCATGCCATTTCCCGACCAGGCGCCGAGAGGTGCCAATCACAACACACACTTGCCCAGCTAACCAATCACAGCACATTTCGTATTTCAGAAGGCGGGCCTTCATTTGATACAGGAACTGTTCGAGC
>NW_015505264.1:1531434-1539867 GCF_001515645.1 Sinocyclocheilus grahami | reverse complement strand
GGTTGACTCTTAACTTTTATAAAGAATATCTCTTTGGATTTGAGACTTTAGTCTTTGCAACTTTACAGATCTTCTTTATGCACTAAGAGCTTGTTACACTCCAAAGAGAAAGGAAAAATTGAAATCGCATCATATGACCCCTTTAAGTAATTCAGTTATTTTATTGCCAAAAGAGACTATTTTGGCACAAACCGCTTGTCAGAATCAGAATCAGAATGAGCTTTATTGCCAGGTATGTTTTCACATACGAGGAATTTATTTTCATGACAGAAGCTTCCGCAGTGCAACAGAATGACAGTGACAGAACAAAAACACAGATAATTAAAGAAGAATTTAAAAAATAGAACAAGTAAATAAGGAATAACAATATATAAATTGACAATTGAATGTGCAGGCATATTACTCATGTTGACTGCATCGTCCACAGACCTGTTTGCTCTGTAGGCAAACTGAAGAGGATCCAGCAAGGGTCCAGTAATGTCCTTCAGATGGGCCAGCACCAGTTTTTCAAATGACTTCATGACGACAGACGTTAGAGCCACAGGCCTGTAGTCATTTAGTCCTGTAATTTTGGAATTCTTTGGGATGGGGATGATGGTGGAGCATTTGAAGCATGACGGGACTTTGCACAGCTCCAGTGATCTGTTGAAGATCTGTGTGAAGATGGGGGGCCAGCTGGTCAGCACAGATTTTCAGACAGGCTAGTGTCACACAATCTGGGCCTGGTGCTTTTTTCCTTTTCTGCTTCCGGAAGACCTGGCGCACCTCGTCTTCACTGATTTGAGGTGCAGGTGTGGGGGACAGGGGGGTTGCAGGAGGTGTAGCTGGTAACCAGCTTCATAGGCAGCCAAGATGACCACCCTAATTATGAAGTTCTGTGTAAATAATCTGTATTTAAACATTGAGGGCATTAATTTGTTAGAAAAAAAAAAGAAAATTTTAAAAGATCAAATTGAATCATCTTGTATAGTCTTTATTGTTAAAATGTAAAAACATATTTGAATAGAACATATCTATTGTTTTATTATCTGTTTATTATTGTTTTTATTCTTATTTTATTATTACATGTACACATTTATTTATTTTTATTATTATCAATTTATTATTACCCTCATTATTGTCTATTTTAATCTTCATTTTGCCATAAAAATAGGCATAGAAACTGGAATAATTTTTCCTCCCTCATCTTCTAGCTATCCGGTACTGTGATCGCTGCCAGGTCATCAAGCCAGACAGGTGTCATCATTGTTCTGCATGTGACATGTAAGTTACTGTAGTGTCTCATGAATAGTTCTTTTGACATTTTGCTTTCACGTTTCGTTTGTGTCATTTTAGCTACTCGGTACACCATATTTTTTGGTCTTTTTTGAATGGGCTTTAAACTCAGTGCTTGTTCTTGTTACTGACAGGTGTGTTCTAAAGATGGATCATCACTGTCCATGGTGAGTGAGATGCAGGTTGTTGGCACCAACATTTAATTAGTTGAAAATAAATGTGAAGAACACCCTGCTAACTCTATCTCTCTTTCTCTCAATATTCTACAGGGTGAATAACTGTGTGGGTTTCTCCAACTACAAGTTCTTCATCCTGTTCCTGACTTACTCGCTTGTTTACTGCTTATTCATCGCAGCCTCTGTCCTCCAGTACTTCATAAAGTTCTGGACAGTGAGTAGATACCCCACCTTTCATCATACTCATTTGTGGAACATGTTTGTAAACATTTTCATTGCCATATTGTGTCATACGAAGGTAGGTCATTATGTGGATAGATATGGGATTTCTGCAGGTTTCTGTCTGCATTTCCTCCATGTGCTAGTCATGCATCAGTTTATGTCTTGTCCACTCTGCCACCCTCATACATGCTGTCCTCATACAAATGTTTAGACTACCATTCAAAAGTCAGTAAGATTTATTTGAAATAAAATCATGAATGCTTTTATTCAGCAGTGATGTAATAAATTAAGCAACAGTGATATAAAATATATTTTTTTAAATGCTGTTCTTTTTAGCTTTATACTCCTTAAAGAAAATCCTGGAAAACATGTATAATGTTTTCCACAAAAATATTAAGCAGCACAACCGTTTTCAACATTGATAAAAATTAGAAGTGTTTCTTGAAATTCTTCAGCGTATTAGAATGATTTCTAAAGGATCATGTGACACTGAAGATTGGAGTAATGATGCTGAAAATTCAGCTTTGCCATCACAGGAATAAATTACATTTTAAAATATATTAAAATAGAATATTTAACAATATTACTTCTTTGATCAAATTAATGCAACCTTGAGCAAAAGAGACGTCTTTTAAACATTAAAAAAAATCTTGCCGGCCTCAAACTTTTGAACAGTAGTGTACACGTTTCGACAAGCACTTGTTTGCTGTTGTAATTCCGTCTCTCTGCACCCGAAGCTTTTGCTCTCCCGCTGTGCTCTTCCTGTGTCTAACAGTCTGTCTCTGTTTGCACTAAGCTTTGCCGGAGGAAATCGGCAGAGAATTGTCCAAAGGTAACCCCTCACAGTGTTTAGAAACGTGTCAGTGTTAGTGCAGTGAGTTACATTGATTGTTTTTTGTCGCCTTAACCCTGTGACCCTTAACGTTCCTGTCAAGTTGTGTCAGAGTGGCCTGTTGCCCATGTCTTGTTAGTTGTTGATCTTTGTCTCACAGCTCTCCTTTCTCTCTCTCCCCCCTCTCTCAGAGTGACCTGCCAGAGTCTCACGCCAAATTCCATGTCTTGTTTCTCTTTTTTGTGGCGGCCATGTTCTGCATCAGCATTCTTTCACTCTTCACTTACCACTTGTGGCTTGTGGGAAAAAACAGGTCCACCATAGGTAACACACCTGACCATATTCACTTCTCTGTATCTTTGTCTACGTGTGCTGTATAAATAGATTCATGTTTCTAACAAAGCTGTAATGCCTCTAGACAACTTGCTCACTATTGTTACCATAGCAACAACAGTAGCTGTGCACAGGCTAAACCTTGTTCAGATTTATTTTGGTAAACTGGTCATTCAGATTTCCTTGTGTTGACCAGATCAGTCCAGCAGTCTTTGAAGCAGTTCCCTGCTTGTTTTTCCATCAGGCCCTGTAATTTTATTTTGAAAAAGCATCAATTCACTCAGTCAGCTTCAGTTCCAAAAGCTCATGACTTCATGTTGTGGTTTGCCATGCATCTACTCTACCATTCAAAAGTTTGGGGTCAGTAAGATGTTTTTAAATGGTTTTGAAAAAGTCTCCTATGCTCACCAAGAGTGCATTTAAAATACAGTAAAACTTTAATAGTGTGAAATATTCTTAATTACAGTACCTATTTACTGTTTGTATATATTTTAAAATGTAATATTTATATAATAGCAAAGCTGAATTTTCAGCATCATTACTACAGTCTTCAGTGTCACACGAATCTTCCGAAATCATTCTAATATACTGATTTTGGTACTCAAGAAATGTTTTTATTAATGTTGAAAACAGTTGTGCTGATGAATATTTTTGTGGAAACCATGACACATTTGTAATATTCTTTGATCACTAGAAGGTTCAAATAAACAGCATTTATTGGATGTTGACGTTTTTGTAACGTTATTAGTGTCTTTACTGTCACTTTTGGTAAATTTAATACAGCCTTTCTGAATAAAAGTAGTTAAAACATGCAAAAAAACAAACAAACGACGGAACCCAAACTTTTAAAAAGGTAGTAGCGTATGCATTTTAACTCACTTCTGTGTTGTTATTTATGTTCAGAAGCGTTCAGAGCCCCGGTCTTCAGAAATGGCCCTGATAAAAATGGATTTTCCCTGGGCTTCAGCAAGAACATTGCTCAGGTGTTTGGGGACCAGAAGCTGTACTGGCTACTTCCTGTCTTTACCAGGCGAGTCTAAATATTAACTTGTTTTCATAAGTGCGGCTTACTAAGGCCATATTTTGCTTCATACTTGGGGTTAATGCTTTTGAAAACCCAAAATATTACAATTTGGTGGGGTTTTTTTACACTACAGTGCAATCAAACAGTGACACACAAACAAACAAAAAAAGTATATATTTTTAAAGAAATTAATACATTTATTTAGCAAGGATATATTACATCGGTACATTGGTCAAAATGCATTTAGCACAAAGGTTTCTCTTGAATCTTGGAAAAAAAAGTATTGCGTTTTCCACAAATATGTTAAGCATGTGACTAGGGATGTTCATTTTAACCGTTAACCAACCGTAAGAATTTTGACCGATTAATACAATCAGTTAAACGGTTTAAAAAGTCATTTATTTATTTTTTATTTTTATTTATCGAAATATTTAAAAAGGATTGCTGCTTGGTTAAAATACGCTACGCGTATAAAAATGTGTTTTTTAGGATCTGTTGAAGATCTGTGTGAAGATGGGGGGCCAGCTGGTCAGCACAGATTTTCAGACAGGCTAGTGTCACACAATCTGGGCCTGGTGCTTTTTTCCTTTTCTGCTTCCGGAAGACCTGGCGCACCTCGTCTTCACTGATTTGAGGTGCAGGTGTGGGGGACAGGGGGGTTGCAGGAGGTGTAGCTGGTAACCAGCTTCATAGGCAGCCAAGATGACCACCCTAATTATGAAGTTCTGTGTAAATAATCTGTATTTAAACATTGAGGGCATTAATTTGTTAGAAAAAAAAAAGAAAATTTTAAAAGATCAAATTGAATCATCTTGTATAGTCTTTATTGTTAAAATGTAAAAACATATTTGAATAGAACATATCTATTGTTTTATTATCTGTTTATTATTGTTTTTATTCTTATTTTATTATTACATGTACACATTTATTTATTTTTATTATTATCAATTTATTATTACCCTCATTATTGTCTATTTTAATCTTCATTTTGCCATAAAAATAGGCATAGAAACTGGAATAATTTATCCTCCCTCATCTTCTAGCTATCCGGTACTGTGATCGCTGCCAGGTCATCAAGCCAGACAGGTGTCATCATTGTTCTGCATGTGACATGTAAGTTACTGTAGTGTCTCATGAATAGTTCTTTTGACATTTTGCTTTCACGTTTCGTTTGTGTCATTTTAGCTACTCGGTACACCATATTTTTTGGTCTTTTTTGAATGGGCTTTAAACTCAGTGCTTGTTCTTGTTACTGACAGGTGTGTTCTAAAGATGGATCATCACTGTCCATGGTGAGTGAGATGCAGGTTGTTGGCACCAACATTTAATTAGTTGAAAATAAATGTGAAGAACACCCTGCTAACTCTATCTCTCTTTCTCTCAATATTCTACAGGGTGAATAACTGTGTGGGTTTCTCCAACTACAAGTTCTTCATCCTGTTCCTGACTTACTCGCTTGTTTACTGCTTATTCATCGCAGCCTCTGTCCTCCAGTACTTCATAAAGTTCTGGACAGTGAGTAGATACCCCACCTTTCATCATACTCATTTGTGGAAAATGTTTGTAAACCTTTTCATTGCCATATTGTGTCATACGAAGGTAGGTCATTATGTGGATAGATATGGGATTTCTGCAGGTTTCTGTCTGCATTTCCTCCATGTGCTAGTCATGCATCAGTTTATGTCTTGTCCACTCTGCCACCCTCATACATGCTGTCCTCATACAAATGTTTAGACTACCATTCAAAAGTCAGTAAGATTTATTTGAAATAAAATCATGAATGCTTTTATTCAGCAGTGATGTAATAAATTAAGCAACAGTGATATAAAATATATTTTTTTAAATGCTGTTCTTTTTAGCTTTATACTCCTTAAAGAAAATCCTGGAAAACATGTATAATGTTTTCCACAAAAATATTAAGCAGCACAACCGTTTTCAACATTGATAAAAATTAGAAGTGTTTCTTGAAATTCTTCAGCGTATTAGAATGATTTCTAAAGGATCATGTGACACTGAAGATTGGAGTAATGATGCTGAAAATTCAGCTTTGCCATCCCAGGAATAAATTACATTTTAAAATATATTAAAATAGAATATTTAACAATATTACTTCTTTGATCAAATTAATGCAACCTTGAGCAAAAGAGACGTCTTTTAAACATTTAAAAAAATCTTGCCGGCCTCAAACTTTTGAACAGTAGTGTACACGTTTCGACAAGCACTTGTTTGCTGTTGTAATTCCGTCTCTCTGCACCCGAAGCTTTTGCTCTCCCGCTGTGCTCTTCCTGTGTCTAACAGTCTGTCTCTGTTTGCACTAAGCTTTGCCGGAGGAAATCGGCAGAGAATTGTCCAAAGGTAACCCCTCACAGTGTTTAGAAACGTGTCAGTGTTAGCGCAGTGAGTTACATTGATTGTTTTTTGTCGCCTTAACCCTGTGACCCTTAACGTTCCTGTCAAGTTGTGTCAGAGTGGCCTGTTGCCCATGTCTTGTTAGTTGTTGATCTTTGTCTCACAGCTCTCCTTTCTCTCTCTCCCCTTTCTCAGAATGACCTGCCAGAGTCTCATGCCAAATTCCATGTCTTGTTTCTCTTTTTTGTGGCGGCCATGTTCTGCATCAGCATTCTTTCACTCTTCACTTACCACTTGTGGCTTGTGGGAAAAAACAGGTCCACCATAGGTAACACACCTGACCATATTCACTTCTCTGTATCTTTGTCTACGTGTGCTGTATAAATAGATTCATGTTTCTAACAAAGCTGTAATGCCTCTAGACAACTTGCTCACTATTGTTACCATAGCAACAACAGTAGCTGTGCACAGGCTAAACCTTGTTCAGATTTATTTTGGTAAACTGGTCATTCAGATTTCCTTGTGTTGACCAGATCAGTCCAGCAGTCTTTGAAGCAGTTCCCTGCTTGTTTTTCCATCAGGCCCTGTAATTTTATTTTGAAAAAGCATCAATTCACTCAGTCAGCTTCAGTTCCAAAAGCTCATGACTTCATGTTGTGGTTTGCCATGCATCTACTCTACCATTCAAAAGTTTGGGGTCAGTAAGATGTTTTTAAATGGTTTTGAAAAAGTCTCCTATGCTCACCAAGAGTGCATTTAAAATACAGTAAAACTTTAATAGTGTGAAATATTCTTAATTACAGTACCTATTTACTGTTTGTATATATTTTAAAATGTAATATTTATATAATAGCAAAGCTGAATTTTCAGCATCATTACTACAGTCTTCAGTGTCACACGAATCTTCCGAAATCATTCTAATATACTGATTTTGGTACTCAAGAAATGTTTTTATTAATGTTGAAAACAGTTGTGCTGATGAATATTTTTGTGGAAACCATGACACATTTGTAATATTCTTTGATCACTAGAAGGTTCAAATAAACAGCATTTATTGGATGTTGAAGTTTTTGTAACGTTATTAGTGTCTTTACTGTCACTTTTGGTAAATTTAATACAGCCTTTCTGAATAAAAGTAGTTAAAACATGCAAAAAAACAAACAAACGACGGAACCCAAACTTTTAAAAAGGTAGTAGCGTATGCATTTTAACTCACTTCTGTGTTGTTATTTATGTTCAGAAGCGTTCAGAGCCCCGGTCTTCAGAAATGGCCCTGATAAAAATGGATTTTCCCTGGGCTTCAGCAAGAACATTGCTCAGGTGTTTGGGGACCAGAAGCTGTACTGGCTACTTCCTGTCTTTACCAGGCGAGTCTAAATATTAACTTGTTTTCATAAGTGCGGCTTACTAAGGCCATATTTTGCTTCATACTTGGGGTTAATGCTTTTGAAAACCCAAAATATTACAATTTGGTGGGGTTTTTTTACACTACAGTGCAATCAAACAGTGACACACAAACAAACAAAAAAAGTATATATTTTTAAAGAAATTAATACATTTATTTAGCAAGGATATATTACATCGGTACATTGGTCAAAATGCATTTAGCACAAAGGTTTCTCTTGAATCTTGGAAAAAAAAGTATTGCGTTTTCCACAAATATGTTAAGCATGTGACTAGGGATGTTCATTTTAACCGTTAACCAACCGTAAGAATTTTGACCGATTAATACAATCAGTTAAACGGTTTAAAAAGTAATTTATTTATTTTTTATTTTTATTTATCGCAATATTTAAAAAGGATTGCTGCTTGGTTAAAATACGCTACGCGTATAAAAATGTGTTTTTTAGAGAAATAACATAGGTCGCATTTTATTATTTCATTCAGAAATAGGCCTAATGCCGATGTGAAATGTTTACAAACATTATACTGTAATAAACACTGTAATAAACACATTTGTTGTGGAGTGTTCCCCTCACTCCACAACAAATCCTTTCAATTAACAGTATTTAGAAAAGAACAAGAATTAAAAATATAAGAAGCTATTGCAATATAAACGACAAGCCAAAACAAATATAAATATATATATATATATAATAAAGCCTAGCTTTATTATGTTTTTCTCCGCTCGCAGACGCGCTGCAGGTGCGTGATGTGATATGATGACAATGTGAATCCTCATGTTCTGTTTGCTGCTTTTTGCGCATGTAAAATGAATCCCC
>NW_015505264.1:1520325-1531238 GCF_001515645.1 Sinocyclocheilus grahami | reverse complement strand
ATTTCCTTGTGTTGACCAGATCAGTCAAGCAGTGTTTGAAGAAATTCCCTGCTTGTTTTCCCATCAGGCCCTGTAATTTTATTTTGAAAAAGCATCAATTCACTCAGTCAGCTTCAGTTCCAAAAGCTCATGACTTCATGTTGTGGTTTGCCATGCATCTACTCTACCATTCAAAAGTTTGGGGTCAGTAAGATGTTTTTAAATGGTTTTGAAAAAGTCTCCTATGCTCACCAAGAGTGCATTTAAAATACAGTAAAACTTTAATAGTGTGAAATATTCTTAATTACAGTACCTATTTACTGTTTGTATATATTTTAAAATGTAATATTTATATAATAGCAAAGCTGAATTTTCAGCATCATTACTACAGTCTTCAGTGTCACACGAATCTTCCGAAATCATTCTAATATACTGATTTTGGTACTCAAGAAATGTTTTTATTAATGTTGAAAACAGTTGTGCTGATGAATATTTTTGTGGAAACCATGACACATTTGTAATATTCTTTGATCACTAGAAGGTTCAAATAAACAGCATTTATTGGATGTTGAAGTTTTTGTAACGTTATTAGTGTCTTTACTGTCACTTTTGGTAAATTTAATACAGCCTTTCTGAATAAAAGTAGTTAAAACATGCAAAAAAACAAACAAACGACGGAACCCAAACTTTTAAAAAGGTAGTAGCGTATGCATTTTAACTCACTTCTGTGTTGTTATTTATGTTCAGAAGCGTTCAGAGCCCCGGTCTTCAGAAATGGCCCTGATAAAAATGGATTTTCCCTGGGCTTCAGCAAGAACATTGCTCAGGTGTTTGGGGACCAGAAGCTGTACTGGCTACTTCCTGTCTTTACCAGGCGAGTCTAAATATTAACTTGTTTTCATAAGTGCGGCTTACTAAGGCCATATTTTGCTTCATACTTGGGGTTAATGCTTTTGAAAACCCAAAATATTACAATTTGGTGGGGGTTTTTTACACTACAGTTTTACAAACAGTTACACACAAACAAAAAAAAAAAGTATATATTTTTAAAGAAATTAATACATTTATTTAGCAAGGATATATTACATCGGTACATTGGTCAAAATGCATTTAGCACAAAGGTTTCTCTTGAATCTTGGAAAAAAAAGTATTGCGTTTTCCACAAATATGTTAAGCATGTGACTAGGGATGTTCATTTTAACCGTTAACCAACCGTAAGAATTTTGACCGATTAATACAATCAGTTAAACGGTTTAAAAAGTAATTTATTTATTTTTTATTTTTATTTATCGCAATATTTAAAAAGGATTGCTGCTTGGTTAAAATACTATAAAAATATAAAAATGTGTTTTTTAGAGAAATAACATAGGTCGCATTTTATTATTTCATTCAGAAATAGGCCTAATGAAATGTTTACATGTTTACAAACATTATACTGTAATAAACACTGTAATAAACACATTTGTTGTGGAGTGTTCCCCTCACTCCACAACAAATCCTTTCAATTAACAGTATTTAGAAAAGAACAAGAATTAAAAATATAAGAAGCTATTGCAATATAAACGACAAGCCAAAACAAATATAAATATATATATATATATAATAAAGCCTAGCTTTATTATGTTTTTCTCCGCTCGCAGACGCGCTGCAGGTGCGTGATGTGATATGATGACAATGTGAATCCTCATGTTCTGTTTGCTGCTTTTTGCGCATGTAAAATGAATCCCCGGGAAACAAATGTTAGTATTTTTAACGGGTCACAGACACTTATCCTTTAATTTAAATAAATAATTAATTAATTAATATTAACTAATTTAAAATAATCTTGTCATTATCGGTTAACGAGCGTCGGTTAGGAAAAATAACCGAAATGAACATCCCTACATGTGACACTGAAGACTGGAGTAATGGCTACTGAAAATCCAGCCTTGCCACTACTGGAATAAATTACATTCAAAAACATATTAAAATAGAAAACAATTATTTAAAATTGTAATAATATTTCACAATATTACTGTTTTTAAAATTAAATAAAGTATCCATTAAAAGATACATTTAGATATTTTTTTTCTGCTGTAGTCAAGGAGATGGCTTTTCTTTTCCTACACGGCTGGTTACTGTTGATCCAGAGCAGCCCACTGAATGTCTCCAGCCTGGCGGGTTGGATAAAGGGTGAGGACCCATTTCTTCTTTCACTATTGGGTGGGCACTAACCAAAACCAGATGAATAGCTGTAACTCTCAATGTGGTTCTTTCCCTCAGTGCTGTAGAAGGGTCTGCTGAGCAAACCACCCCTCTCAGTGAGTCCCAAAACCGTCTGTTAGGCAACGATTACCACATTGAAGACGATCACAAAGAGACCGACATCTTAAAGTCTGGTAGGTTACATATTTTGCAGCATTCTAGCAAGAAATGAGAGAAAAAGTTCTAAGAATAACATCAGCTTGCCTTTCAGATGAAAGTGAGGCCATCACTATCTCCATTGAGAGCGAGTCATAGCCAGGTAAGGTGATTTCACACTAAGCACAGTTTGTATATGCAATATATACACTACGGTTCAAAAATTAAGGTCAGTAAGATGATTTCTGAAGGATCATGTGACAATGAAGACTTGAGTAATGAGTTTACACGATAAATGCACCCTTGATACAAAAAATACACAATACACAAACTTTTGAACTGTAGTTACGATGTAATTTCCTTCAATAGGACTAAAGCTGGTGAGGGGTGAATCCTCAGTGGTCTCGTGCCTTTGACTCCCAGTATTGGGGACTGTTGAGGAGAATCACAGCCATCAAAGCTGATGCCTTAAACAGCTCTTTTTCTCTGAAAGCTCCTGAACACTTTCCTTTGCCCATCGCTTCTGGAGTGTCCCAAATCTGTCCTCACATCTGTAGAAATGCTCCCAGTCCCCGTTCAACTATAGTAGCTGCACTCTTTTAACAAAGAGATTTGCACGCATGTCTTTTACATCCATTGTTTTTGTACAGCAAACCGTTTTGTTGCTGAGGCCTTCACGAGACATGCAGATTTCATGTGCATGTGAATTGATACAGGCGCTAGAAATTTCTAAACTACTCTCCAAGTGTTTACAAGGAAATGCACCACATCTGGTACCAACTGCTGTTTACTAGAGGGAAAGATGGGAAATGTTTTATTTTCTGGATCCATACCAAGTCAACGGTGTGACTGAGCTCATCTGGAGTGTTGATGGCTCCAGAGTTAATGGACACCTAAGAGCGCAAGGTGCTCATTCGCACTTTTACGTTATGGAATATTATACTTTTTTATTTTTTTTTTAACTTCATTAACATTTTTATAATATATATACACACACACACACACACACACACGTTCACAAGGTGCAACGGAGTGTGTCCAGGCAGAGGAAAAATGCCTGCAAATGACTGAATTCCTTTTTTGTGTATTCTTAAGCTGCTCCACTTATGGTGACTTTTATTGTTTTGTTTTTTGTCGTCATCTTGAGATGATTCTGGTGTGAAATGTTGGGCACATTTTACGTATGCCAAATAAAGGGCTTAATACCAGAGCTCTGAACTCTACAGGAGTGTTTACAAAATGTCAGTAATACCTCTCTGCTCATGCAGTGTAGCCAGTGTCATCTTGGAAACCAAATTGAAATCTTTGTAGGTTCCTCCTGCAGTATCAGAACTGGCCAGCAGGCGGCATTTACACTGCTTGATATTGTATTACGCGGTGCGGTCAATGGTCTTTGGTATTGTACCACCAGACTTTATTAGTCTCAGTCCTCGATTAAATTATGTTTTTACCATTTTTCCCTTTATATTTTATACATTAGCATTGTGAATAGCTCTATAGATTCGGAGTACTTATTTTTAAGCCATTTTGCAAAGCGGTGAAATGTTCTTTTTGTGTATTTATATTTGTCACAAGTTATTTATTTGTATACTTTGGTCCAGTGTGGAATAATAATTGTGCCAGTAAGCTGTGACTGTAGCCTGAGCTTATGTGGAATTGATGTGGGGAAATCCAGATGTTTATGTACTACAAAGTGAAATGCGGTGATTGCTTCATTTGTGTTCTGACTTTTCTAAAGAAATGCCTTGACTGGACCTGATCTGAGTGTTGCTGTTCTGGAGTGTTTGTTGTAAATGAGGGTGAACCAAGTAAATTAACCAGTAAAAAGAGACAAAATATATACATACAGAAAAACAAAGGCGTCTTTCATGAATTTAGATTGATGGATGAGTTTTATTTATACATCTACAGCATTTGATGGTAAACTTCACTGTCTCAGATCTGACTTTGAATGGCTTGTAAGTATTACCAGGTGGGTTTTATTGTTCTTTAAAACATCTTTGACTGTTTATGTGCTGAGTAAAATCTCAGTTTATCACTTTTACCACCAGTGACCATATTTTTGACTTTCAGCACATTTATGAAGATTGCTGGTGTTTACAATGATTGCAGGAAGTAATTTTGTATGTGAAATGTTGTAGCTGTTTTTGTGGTGTTAAGGAATGCATATATTGGTAAAGAATGTTTTAATGTTTTTTTTTTTTTTAGTCTTTTGGACAGCCTTCTTATATGAATTATACAGCCTTTATAATATTGTTCATATTTTCTTTCTTTTTTTTGCCATTCATTACATTTTATACTTTATTAATAAGGAAAAAGTAAACATGAAGCCATAATGAAATTATTATAGAAGATTTGGTGTTGGTGTCCTTGTATCATTTTCTTTATTTCTGTTATAATCAAATAAAAAATGGAAACCTTGTGCTCTAATGCATGTCAAGAACAGTTACTTATTTGATCTACTTATGTGTAAGTCTGGAGGTTAGTTTTTTTATTACATCTTTTAAAATGCATATGTTACAGATAATGTAAAAACAAAGACATATTTTTTGTGAATGAAGTACATGCTTATATGTAACAAGTAACAATAAATGTCTTTTTTATAAATAAAAACTGCAACAATTATACTTTGTCTCTCTCTCTCGAAGACACACACACACACTCACACTCTCTCTCTCTCTCTCTCTCTCTGTGTGTGTGTGTGTGTGTGTACACATGAGTGTTTCAAGGGCTGTTCTTTACCCTGAGTTCTTTCCAGCTCATTAGCACCGAGGCCATTCAACTCTTGCAAATCACAAGTTCAGCATGTTAAACAACTTTTCTCATACTCCTTTAACAATCTTTGTCAAAATGTGTATATTTGTCAGTCTTGTGAACTTTGGTCCGTCTAGAGTTGTAACCTAAACCCTCCCAGTTACTGTTCTTGCCTGTTTAACACGTGTTTTGAAGTCTCAGTTTTTCTGTCAATTGCATATAGCTTGACTATCTATTCATCCCTTTCTCTGAACAGATTTAACCGTAGTTTCAGTTGAAATACAAGAAGAAACAAATGTGGAAAACAAAAATTCCACAATTCTTACTATTTTTATTTTGTTATACACTGACGTGTGTAGTCACTACTATAAACATGATTGTATTATACAATAGTATGTCTTTTTTAAGTTAATAAAATGCCTATCCTCTACTTCAGTGGTTCCCAACCCTGGTCCTGGAGGCACCCCAACACTCCACATTTTGCATGTCTCTTTTCTCTGACACACCAATTTCAGGTCTTGAAGTCTCTACTAATGAGCTGATGACCTGAATCAGGTGTGTTTGATTAAGGAGACATGCAAAATGTGCAGTGTTGGGGTGCCTCAAGGACCAGGGTTGGGAACCACTGCTCTACTTTACCGAATCCTTTAATAGCAGGGCTGTCCAAACTCGGTCCTGGAGGGCCGGTTTCCTGCAGAGTTTAGCTCCAACTTGCCTCAACACACCGGACTGGAAGTTTCTATTGCTGTGTCTCATTTAGAAGGCTGCACCCTCCGGAGGACGCAGCCTTCTAAATGAGACACAGCTTATGCCTAGTAAGAGCTTGATTAGCTGGCTCAGGTGTGTTTAATTAGGGTTGGAGCTAAACTCTGTAGGACACCGACCCTCCAGGACCGAGTTTGGACAGCCCTGTTTTATAGCATTCGGGAGTTGTTTGTTCTAAAGCGTGACCATGTATGAGTGTGACGCTATTGCGCAAGCGCAGTGTAGTCGGATGAAAGCATTTTCATTGGTCAGTGATGCGGCCCCTTTAACAAGTGCAGGGATTCCACTACACACCAAGTCTACAAAACACCAGCCTGCTGTCCTCTCAGTTTAGTAGTTTCATGCATGCTGAAACTAACCTGTGGTGAGGACAGTGGGGTTTTCACGGATTACAGTTTGCCCTGGATCTCGTAAATAAACGCTGAGTGTCAAGATGGAAACGTCCAATTTCACACTTTTTGATCCGCGATGCAGGGCAGAGGCTCCGTTCTCTATTGATGTTATTATGCGTAAGTATCTTTAATTTGTTAGGCTATTTCTACAGAAAGTTGTTCCCTAATGTTAATTTCCGTGAAACTTGTGTTTAAAACAGCAGTCAAAACATAAAGTTGCTCTTACAGTAGAATCTTTGTTGTTATTAATGTAGATACGTAAAAAATATGAAAAACTTTGCCATTGTAATAGCACAATCCTGCTGTAGTATATAGTATTATCTGCCGATTTCCTACAATCTAAATACAAAACATAAAACATTATTTTTCATATTAGGCTATCTAATTAATGTAGTTATGTCTCCAAATTGGGATAAATTACTGTGGTCATATTTTAATTTTTTTCTTGAATATTGTATTTGAAGTCTCTCTCTCTCTCTCTCTCTCTGTGTGTGTGTGTGTGTGTGTACACATGAGTGTTTCAAGGGCTGTTCTTTACCCTGAGTTCTTTCCAGCTCATTAGCACCGAGGCCATTCAACTCTTGCAAATCACAAGTTCAGCATGTTAAACAACTTTTCTCATACTCCTTTAACAATCTTTGTCAAAATGTGTATATTTGTCAGTCTTGTGAACTTTGGTCCGTCTAGAGTTGTAACCTAAACCCTCCCAGTTACTGTTCTTGCCTGTTTAACACGTGTTTTGAAGTCTCAGTTTTTCTGTCAATTGCATATAGCTTGACTATCTATTCATCCCTTTCTCTGAACAGATTTAACCGTAGTTTCAGTTGAAATACAAGAAGAAACAAATGTGGAAAACAAAAATTCCACAATTCTTACTATTTTTATTTTGTTATACACTGACGTGTGTAGTCACTACTATAAACATGATTGTATTATACAATAGTATGTCTTTTTTAAGTTAATAAAATGCCTATCCTCTACTTCAGTGGTTCCCAACCCTGGTCCTGGAGGCACCCCAACACTCCACATTTTGCATGTCTCTTTTCTCTGACACACCAATTTCAGGTCTTGAAGTCTCTACTAATGAGCTGATGACCTGAATCAGGTGTGTTTGATTAAGGAGACATGCAAAATGTGCAGTGTGGGGGTCCCTCAAGGACCAGGGTTGGGAACCACTGCTCTACTTTACCGAATCCTTTAATAGCAGGGCTGTCCAAACTCGGTCCTGGAGGGCCGGTTTCCTGCAGAGTTTAGCTCCAACTTGCCTCAACACACCGGACTGGAAGTTTCTATTGCTGTGTCTCATTTAGAAGGCTGCACCCTCCGGAGGACGCAGCCTTCTAAATGAGACACAGCTTATGCCTAGTAAGAGCTTGATTAGCTGGCTCAGGTGTGTTTAATTAGGGTTGGAGCTAAACTCTGTAGGACACCGACCCTCCAGGACCGAGTTTGGACAGCCCTGTTTTATAGCATTCGGGAGTTGTTTGTTCTAAAGCGTGACCATGTATGAGTGTGACGCTATTGCGCAAGCGCAGTGTAGTCGGATGAAAGCATTTTCATTGGTCAGTGATGCGGCCCCTTTAACAAGTGCAGGGATTCCACTACACACCAAGTCTACAAAACACCAGCCTGCTGTCCTCTCAGTTTAGTAGTTTCATGCATGCTGAAACTAACCTGTGGTGAGGACAGTGGGGTTTTCACGGATTACAGTTTGCCCTGGATCTCGTAAATAAACGCTGAGTGTCAAGATGGAAACGTCCAATTTCACACTTTTTGATCCGCGATGCAGGGCAGAGGCTCCGTTCTCTATTGATGTTATTATGCGTAAGTATCTTTAATTTGTTAGGCTATTTCTACAGAAAGTTGTTCCCTAATGTTAATTTCCGTGAAACTTGTGTTTAAAACAGCAGTCAAAACATAAAGTTGCTCTTACAGTAGAATCTTTGTTGTTATTAATGTAGATACGTAAAAAATATGAAAAACTTTGCCATTGTAATAGCACAATCCTGCTGTAGTATATAGTATTATCTGCCGATTTCCTACAATCTAAATACAAAACATAAAACATTATTTTTCATATTAGGCTATCTAATTAATGTAGTTATGTCTCCAAATTGGGATAAATTACTGTGGTCATATTTTAATTTTTTTCTTGAATATTGTATTTGAAGTAATATTCTGAGGTTTTTTTCTTATTTATTTATTATAAACAGCATTTACATAAACTCTTCTGTGATGATACAGAGTTGTATAATCAAACGTATGAATCAGAATATAATATTCAGTGTACTCTAGCAAGGTATTTTTTATGTTAAGATATCTTGTGTATTATTTACAGTTACTTTTGAATTTGACTGATGGCCACACCATTCATTTTTCAGGTAAAAGCATTGCTTGATAAATGGATGGCCATGTGTTTTTATATCCTCCTGACTACCAGGACAAAACAGTTTTGTCATTAAATTTTTTTTTTAGAGCATAAGAAAAAAACTGAAAATAAAATTTTTGAAAAATGATATTTTATTCATATGTTATGCAATGTCCTCTGTAGAAGACACCGGGACTTTAAAAAGTCCTGTTTTTTTTTTAAGAAATAAAAAGACATGAATAGACATGAAAAGGCAAAAACAGTGGGATTTTTGTTTTAATCACAAATCAATTTTCATTTTTATACCAAACTTTATATAAAGACGATTCTTGACTATGTTATGAAAGATATTTTTAAAAACCATTTTTCTTTGTGTAAAATGGCCATAAACAAGTATTTCCATTATATACAATGTATCTATAAACTGTATCTAATTTGCATATTCATGTGTTTTTGGGGCAAAATAGAATGAACAAATAAGTGCAATAATGGGAGTAATACTTAGCCAGATTTGCATAATAATATCTAATATTCAATAGGAATATTGATACATAATTTTTTCTCTATCTATTTGTTGTGTCTCCCAAAATGTGCAATAAACATGCTTTAAGTCCTGGTGTCCTCTACAGTGGACATGTATGAAGGTCATATTGTGATTTGAAACCCCATAACATTTTCCTGAGATGTCGATTTATGACAAACAATTTGAAAATTAGTCCGATTAAGTGATAATTACAAAATATTATCATATTTCCATAAGGGTGTTACACTTGATCACTAAATTAATGTCAGCCATTTTTAAAGACCAAGGTGAGGGAGTGGTCATGGTGAAACATCCGATCATTTGGTATCTCTGAAAAGCCCTGAATGTGCTCTGTTTTATGCATCCAGACTTAAAACTGTGACATGTAACGTCTCAGAGAAATCACTCAAACTTAATGTCCTCTACAGAGGACAAAACTCCATAGCTGGTAGTCAGGAGGATATATGGTCATAGAAAAACTCATAAAGAAATGATGAAAGCAATAGTTAATATCTTACACTGCTTCCCACACATTGTTGATAAGAAATGATTGTCCTGTGGTTCAGTGCTCTTGAACTTGAGTTTGCATACATGATAATGTTGAATGGCACTAATGTGGATTCTTTCCAGGTTGTCACCCTCAACTGTAGTGGACTATATGTGTGTCAAACCGCATTCTTGTTTTAACAGTTCTCACCTTTACTCAAACTCACAGTAGAGGGTGGGATGAGAGTAACATGCGTGATTGTAAACGTAAAGGTTGATTTGTCCTCAGATGAACTGTGTACTTGCATAATGATGTGTTAGGCAGATGGGCTCTTGTTAAAACAACTTACAAGAAAGTGCATGTACTGTGATTGACGAAGGCTTTAGAGGGGCTGCTGGGAAATTAAGTTAGGAAATATCACATCAGTGAACAATGAAACACCGGACATCTGGTTGTGTAAAACTACACACCAGCACAATGTGTCAAACATAAAGTATCATTAAAATAACATTGATACTAAGTGATGTAATCTCAAATGGCTTCAGCATGCATGGGCTGGTATGGATTCACGTCCCACACACAGCACAACATATGGGTTTGCAAGGTTGTGAAACCGTTATTCCTGAAATTCTCAATTTAACACGGACTAGATTTTTCCAGCATTCTTCTTTCTGACTGGAAACACATGGATAGTTGGGAAGTGATTTATAAGGTTTCAAAAGGATATGATTCTTTTAAAAGGGTCTAGAATGTTATAACTTTCTTGCCTCTATAAATCTAGAATTGTCCTTTTATTCCACGTAATATGCCTTTAACTGTTTATTTCAGTGTTTTCATGGTTCAAAAATGAGTTAAATAATGTGATTACTAACCTTAAGGGATGACTAAGCTTAATCATCACAATTTGTACAGTGTCCCAACTTTTTTGGAATTGGGTTTGTACTATTATAGTATGTATTCATATATTGAATTAGCTTTTATACTTAAATAAATCTTTAAAAAAAAAAATAATAATAATATATTACACCATTTACAGTAATTTGACATTTGATGGCTACGCCATAATTATTCATATAAAAGCATAGATTGATAAATTGATAGCATACTGTGTTTTATATGATTTATATATATATATATATATATGTGTGTGTGTGTGTGTATATAAAAAATTTTTTTTTAAATTATTATTATTATTGTTTTAATTGGTCCAAAAATAGTTTACTTTTTTTTTTTCTTTTTTTCTTTTTTTTTTTTTTTTTTTTTGTTTTTTTAATTTTTATTTTAGTATGCATTTTTTTTTTTTTA
>NW_015505264.1:1512130-1520309 GCF_001515645.1 Sinocyclocheilus grahami | reverse complement strand
TTGTTTTAATTGGGCCAAAAATAGTTTTCTTTTTTTTTTTTTTTTTTCTTTTTTTTTTTTTTCTATTTTGTTTTTATAATTTTCATTTTAGTATGCATGTATATATGTATAACATCCACATACATTGTCTGATTTTGATCAAACTTCAGTGGTTTGTTCAATGAATGATGCTGATCGCATAGATGTGACTATTAGAAGTCAAAGTTATAGCTCCACCAACTGGCAGCAGGAAGTGTGTCATATATATATGTGTATGTATAGACAATTCTGTAGCCATGTGAATCTTCTGATGGTGGTGTTTGTGTTTTTCAGAGCTGGATATCTTTGGCATTGTCCTCTTCTCTGTGCTGACTTTAATGGCCACGGTGTCCATGCTGGTTTTCATCGAAGAATGCATCTACATCTATAAGAAAGTACCTCCAAATAAGAAAAGTGTAATCATCTGGGTAACCGGAGCAGCACCGGTGAGTTCTGTCAGTCAAACATTTGTCCTTTTTATCTGCTCTATTATTCATCATGTTATCATTTAAGTTCCCTCCCTGCCTTCAGGTATTTTACAATCTATTATTTAAAAAAGTTAAGTACTTTTAATAATTCATCACTCCTAATTAGAACTGACATGTCAGATATGAGCTTTATCTGTATCCCACCCAGACGGAAACTGAGGCAATGGTACGGTTAGTCATTTCTAGTGCATTACTGCCTGGATGAGTGATTATGAGTCTCAAGTTCATCTTCTTCTGAGGCATTATCTTTATCTTTTTCAGGTCATTGCTACCATGTCTTGTTTGGGCATGTGGGTTCCAAGGGCCACAATGTTCACTGATATGACATCAGCCACGTGAGTTCACTCTTAACACTACTTTTCCAGAGTGTGGAATGGAATGCATGGAAAAATGAAGTATAAATTATGTATTAAATGTAATTCAGTAGCAGTCAAACATTTTCACTCTTCAAAAATTACTTTCTGTCTCAGATATTTTCCAGTGTACAGAACTTTGAAAGAAATTGTGGGTGTGTGTGCAACTGTGACACAAATTAACACATTTCTGACTTAATTGGCAGATACTTTGCAATTGTGGTCTTCAAATTCCTGATTCTCATGATTGAAGAGGTCGGAGGAGACAATGCGTTTCTCAGGCGCTCCGAGAACAAGTCATTTAAGATCAACACGGGACCTTGCTGCTGCTGCTGTCCGTGTCTGCCAAACGTCCCCATCACACGGTAAGCAAACCTTAAAGTGTGCTTGTCACATGCCGTCAGAGCCAAGAAGATTTGACTTCTGCAGAAATCACTGCCATAAATGCTAGCCTGTTGTGGGTTGTTGCTATGAAGCTCAAACAATCAAAATAGCCAACCCTCTAGTATCTACCAGGGGACCAGGGGCCTCAGCAGATATCCAAGGAGGACAATAGGCCTTAGTCAGAGTAGTGCCATATTTAATTTTTTTCACAGGAATGATGGATAAAATATGGTGCATTCAGTGGATTGTACTGTTGTTTAACAACATACCCGATTCTTCAGCTGATGAAGGAAAACTTTCAATGCACAAAAACCCCATAGAGAGGTATGAAAGTTATGAGTCCTCACTGCCTTATTTTTCCATCTTAAATTCATTATATATTCAGTTATGAAACAAATACAATTTCAGCTGTAAAGCAGCTCTAAAAAGGCAGTAGTGTAAATATTAAACTCGGTTTAGTTAAAAAATAATGCAAAGTTCCTCAAATTATGAAACAAGCTTAGTTCAGTCAGAAGCAGCTCTATAGAAGAGCAATGTTGCCATTATTCAGCTCAAGTCAGTTCAAAGTTCAAAGGTTCCAAGATTCCATCAGGTGACATTGATGGAGAACAAATAAAAAAACCTTGGGAGAAGCCAGGTTTAGTCGGGCCAGTTTGCCTCTGACCAAATGAACATCCTGAACAGCAGCCTGTGTAGAAATAAACAAATCGCTCTTATTAACTAAATTGCACCTGCATATTACTAATAAACATTCTGAAACTGACATCTTTGCCATTAATGGCCCATATCTTTGACTGGATGTCGACAGGATGAGTGCACCTCTGGCAATTCAACTCTTCTGCAAACACGAGTTCTTTTTAATGCTTAGTGCGTTACCTAAAATGGACACCTCAGGGCCATTGCACCCTTTGCTATCTGGAAGAAAGGAGCAGATTGTGTCTCCTTGGAAGCATTAGCTTTATATCAGTGTTATGTAAGACTTTCATTATCAAACTCCACACAAACTGTTGAATGTGATACCTGTGTGTGGGCTCATGTGGAAAAACGAAACCAAAATAGTTGAATTTTCTTCAATTATTGTGATTTTCTTTTTCAGACGATCTCTGTTCATGCTGAAACTGGGGTCCTACCAGTTTGCGCTGTTAAAATTGGTCTTAACCATTCTTTCTATTGTCCTCTGGTCGAATGGCAACTTCAGAGTGGCTGATGTAAGTATAGACTGTGCAAATATTTTAATACCCAATTTTATTGAGAAAGACAAGAGTGCAGAATGTCTCTTTCTCTGGTCTTTAGGTTTCAGCCAATGGAGCATCCATATGGATAAACTCCTTTATAGGCGTTCTCACCATTATCGCCCTTTGGCCTGTTGCGATCATGTTCATGCATGTGCGAGAGGCATTGCTCACCCTTAAAATGGTCCCTAAATATGCCATGTATCAGGTTTGTGTGGTTTTTGTACTTATTACTTGCAGTTTTAGAGCATACTTGGTGTTTAGTATTGCTGGAATGAGAGTTACCAGTGATTCAACCGCTGTATCTGCCCGTAGTTGGTGCTGATTCTCAGCCAGCTGCAAACTGCTATCATCAACATACTGGCAATGAATGGGACTATTGCCTGTGCGCCACCCTACACATCCCAGTTCCGTGGAAACTGTGAGTATCATCATGTGGCAGAATGTAACATAACAAATCCTGTTAAATTATCATAGAGCACAGGACTTAAAGGGATAGTTCATCTGAAAATTAAAGTTCTGTCATTATTGTTATCCCTGTACAAGTTTCTACTTTCTTTTGTGAAATACAAAAAGTGAAGTTTAGCAGAATGAGCTGCTGTCTTCCATATAATGAAAGTGGATGGGGACTATCAGTTGTCACCCTTTAAAAAGCAGCATAAAAGTAATCATTTTGTGTTACACCAAACTGTTCTACTGAAGAAAGAAAGTCATACAGTTTTTAAAAGACATGAGGCAACAATATTTCATTTTTGGGGTGAACTGTCCCTTTAAATCTTGCATAATTTCCCTACACCCACTTAAGTAGTCTGTCAGACTTTAATGGTTCCTTAAAACGCCCTCAATTTCTTTTCACAGTAATGAGCCAGCAGCTATTGATCGTGGAGATGTTCATCATCACGCTAGTGACCCGTGTTTTATATAGACGTCAGTATGACCCCATACCAGATCTGGATGATAGTGTTGAGGAGACTAAGACTGTCCTCACCTCAAAGAGAGCCGTAGATATTGCCTGAGAAGAACAGACTGTTGCGTGTGATTGAGATTTTGTTGTATTTTTGCGGCTGGTTTGTTGAAACTGAACAAATGATGGTCATTAACTTTGTATATTCTATATGTATGTACATGCTAGTATCTAAAAATTCCACTGTAGAGTCAACCATGGCTTTGAGGGCCCTGATATTGGTGTTTACACTTTGTATTGGGTGCGTCAATCTGGGGAATCAGGACTACAAGGCTTTAGTTGATCTTGTGAGTCATGGTGCACATTCCTGATGAAGTGAGATAAAGTCATTTCTGTGGCTTGATGGTAGGCTGCATAAAAGACTTTTGGAATTGTATTAAGGTCAGGATACATTATGTTGCTAAATTGAATGCTGATATATTACCCTTTGTACTGTCAAATCTGTCACTTCCTTCTGCTGAATACAGATTTTTCCAGTAATCATGTCATTTGTTTGATGTTGTTATTGATGTTATAACTATTAAAATAGGTAATTGAAATAAAGGTGAAATAAAGTAAAATGTAAATATTGGATGAAAAAAACCCCAGAAATGCTAAATAAAAAAACTGAAGTAATACAATTGATAAAACAAACAAAAAAACAATAAAGTTTATTAAATAGTGATTAAAAATGCTTTGTGACAATAATAAAAATAAAATTAACTAAACAAACTAAACTTAATGTAACTGAAAATATTATAATTAAAGCTAACTCAAAATATTAATTACAGCTGTAAAATATATAAATGATAGGCCTACTAAAACAACACTTGTTATCTGCACACAGCTGAGAAGCAACACAATAAATGTATTTGCAAACTGGCTTTTTTTCATGTTCAACTTTTCAGTTGGTCAGACTGAGAGACCACCTAAACCATTCTAGATCACCTAAGACCACCAGACCACCTTAGGCTGGTTTAGTATTTTTTTTTCAGCAAGGTAATTTTCCACTTTCCATAAAATGGAGGTTTTTATGGACAAGCAACTGTGTCGCGTGGGTCTCCGAATGAATAATAAACGTGTAGCATTAAACGTTGGTTTTGCAGGAAGTTATACACAAAATGTAAATAGCATAAAAAAACATTACAAAAAGGACCGCTATTCTGCAACCTAACTTCCCAAAGAGGCGTTTCATTCAGGTAACTGGATGGACCAATTACAAAGCACTGACTTTTTTTCCGTGTTCTTCTCAGCCAATCACAACGCTCGCTGTTTAAATCAAGGTCGGTTGTGTGTTCGCTCTTGTGTACGTGCTGTTTAGCGCAACAGTGGCTGTGCGTGTAACGTTACACACGTATAATACAGACAGTGTTCCGTTTCTAAAATATTATGTAAAAATAATATGAAACTGAGGTGAATTTTCGGATACGGATGTTGCCGTGCGCTCTACTCTTTGGACGATCCCTGCCATGATCTCAATATAAGGATATTTTTTTTTCTTAACCAGCCTGGCCTCAACCGGTTCACAATGAGGCTGTACGCATTTCTTCTGAAGGACCATTTACCAAAGATAGAATATTATTCCAGGTTTTCACCATCGCCCCTGTCAATAAAACAGTTTCTGGAATTCGGTAAGTGAGCGCATCCATCAGTGAAGACTAACTGACAGCGGCACTTGTTACTTTGATGCAGCATGATTATGTCGATTGTCTCATAAAATAAATATGTTTAATAACCCCTCATTGCTTTAGTGTATGTTTAGTGTTCAGACTGTAAATGCGACAAATCTGGTAAACGAGAACTTTGTTCATTTTCGGAACAAAACATTCACTGGACGTTTCTGTCTTATATTTTTGAGGAAATTGGTTGTTTTTATGACTATACGAGATATGCCACCTAATGTTTTCCAAAGTTAACTTTTAAAGATTTTTTTTTATAAATAATTATACACATTAGAATCATTGATGGCGTGTATGTCTATAAATATTTTGCCCACTGTATGTCCTTCAAACATTTATGGTCATTTATCGTGTTACTTGTTGATGTCATACACTCGTTTGCATATGAACCATCTCATATTATAATACTATTAAATGTAACGGTTACACTTTACTTGAATGGGTGTGCATAAGACTGATATGACACCTTCATAATCATGACATGACACCTACATAATCTTCATACAATATGAAGGTTTTTTATGCATGTTTATAACAACTGTCATTAAGTGTCATTCGCTCAGTTCTGTAATTTTTAATGCAAAGATGACATTGTTTGAGATGTCTTTGTTATGGGCTATGGTTAGGGGTAAGAGTAGGGGTAGGGTTAGGTCAAATAATGTAATATTTGCATTAAAAATGACATAACTGAGCGAATGACACTTAATGACAGTTGTCATAAACATGCATAAAACCTCCTTCATATTCATGACATGTGTCATGTCATGATTATGAAGGTGTCATATCAGTCTTATGCACACCCCTTCAAGTAAAGTGTTACCAATGTAACTATAATAATATGAATCTAAAATAACTGCAAGTTAATCTAACTGTACTCCCTCGAAGTACTTTAATAAGAGGGAGAGGCTCTTGATGTAAATACAATATGAAGTGTGTGATACGAACACTATGTAGACTACACCTAGGTGACGTCAAACACAACAGCTAGTCACAATAAATTGTTTTTTAAATAGATAGTTCACCCTAAAATGAAACTTTCTGCCGTTAAATCACCCGTTGTGCTAAACCATATCACTGTGGAGCAAGAAAAGTTTCCTTAATTTAAACGTTTGGGAATGGTCTATCGAACAAAAACACTTAATAGCACAGAAAGGACTGTTATAATGACATGAGTCAGAAGAAAGGCTTATGCAACAAGGCTAATTATGATATTAGTTACAATCTTAAATAAATTATAGGGATAGTTAATCCAGCTGAAAACATTGGTGTGCGTGCTCTGTAGTCCTAAAGTAAGTGAATCTTTGCCACATAATTTAAGTACATTTTTATTTTTTTATCACTTTTCCGAATACACAAGAGTGTATTCAAAGCAGCTTTTCATAAATTCATGATGTTAATGTTTATAATATATTACAATTTTCATGGCTTATAGTTGTGTTTACCTGGTTAGAGGTAGCCCGATAATATACAGTAGTTTACATTTTGAGAAGATACACACAGTCAAGCAGTTTAGATTGGCTATGTAGAATATAATAGTTTAAATAAGTTTTTTTTGTTTTGTGTTCGGCCGTTGTTCAGTGCTTTGCAGGTGTCTCAGGTATGAATGATAAAGCATTTTTCTGCATTTTCCCATCTGTAAACACTAACAGCCCTTCGTATTTTCCCAGTTGTTTATGTCTGGTTGCTGAATTTTCAGGTAGGGATAATGCGTGTGAGAAGACGTCTTACATGTTCCTGCGGAAGGAGCTGCCGGTGCGTCTGGCTAACACTATGAGAGAGGTCAATCTGCTGCCTGACAAGCTCCTCAGTCAACCTTCAGTCAAACTGGTGCAGAAATGGTTAGTATAAATGAGTTTAAAATGGAGGACCTCAGATGAACGTTCACTGAAGCCTGAATCGTGACAAATCTCTCCACAGGTACATGCAAAGTTTTTTTGAACTTCTAGAGTTCGAGAACAGGAAGCCAGAAGACCCACATGCCCTGAATGAGTGAGTAGGACTTTTTTTATTAGTTTTTTTTTTTTTATTTCAAGGGGAAACATTTTTTATGGTTTTATTTTTAGCTAACGATAACCCTGATTCACATTCACCTTGAAGTGCACAGCGCATGCAGATGACATATTTACATATCATAGTTAAAACTGCAGATTTTGTAATAGTTTGTCCTGTGATTTAGATTTTTACTCACTAGCAGTAAACTACATTTACATCAAAATCTCACCTAAAACGATGGCCAGCATCTGCGTGGCCTTCCTCTCCTTCTGCTGTGACAGTCTTCCTCTCGCTCTCTCCTTCGCCGCCGCTCCTTTCTCTCGGTCTGTGTTTCTGTCCCTCCATCCGTGGCGTGTGTGTGTGTTCTCCAGCGGCGCGGGACAGGGAGCCACCGACACCGACACCGACAGGGAGATTTTAGCACGACCGGACGACTGCTGCTGCGGAGGCTGATCTCTGTCCGGACTCAGAAAACACACGGGCTCCACATCCAGAGGATGAACCACGGCCTCCTTCACCAGCGTCTGTCTGCAGCGTTTTACCACTTTCTTGCGTTGTGGAGCAGGCTTCACTATTAAAGTGCACAACTTCACATCTTCAGGATGAGTGCATTTATTCTGACAAACAAGAAGGAGGAGAAACTATTAAAAGCATGAAAGCATATGAAATATATTGATTCATAAACGATTCATTCGACTCTTAATTGTAATGTAGAAACATGCATTTTCTGTAAAGTTGGTTTGAAACTATTGTGAAAAGTGTTATACGAATAAACATGAAATAAATCGAATTCAGCCAATTCTCTAAACAGATGTAAAATAATGCCCTACCATAATAATAATAATTATCATCAATATTATTATAACAAATAAAGCCTTTTACAGAGTGGTGAATTAAAAACAAAAAACTGAGGTCAGTAAGAATGTTTCTGAAACAGTCTCTTCTGCTCTCCAAGGCTGCCTTTATTTGATCAAAAATTACAGTAAAATTTGTGAAATATTATTATAATCTAAAATAGCTGTTTTCTATGTGAATATCTGTTAAACTGTAATGTATTTCTGTGATGCGCAGCTGTATTTTCAGCATCATT
>NW_015505264.1:1500182-1509865 GCF_001515645.1 Sinocyclocheilus grahami | reverse complement strand
TAGGGTTAGGTCAAATAATGTAATATTTGCATTAAAAATGACATAACTGAGCGAATGACACTTAATGACAGTTGTCATAAACATGCATAAAACCTCCTTCATATTCATGACATGTGTCATGTCATGATTATGAAGGTGTCATATCAGTCTTATGCACACCCCTTCAAGTAAAGTGTTACCAATGTAACTATAATAATATGAATCTAAAATAACTGCAAGTTAATCTAACTGTACTCCCTCGAAGTACTTTAATAAGAGGGAGAGGCTCTTGATGTAAATACAATATGAAGTGTGTGATACGAACACTATGTAGACTACACCTAGGTGACGTCAAACACAACAGCTAGTCACAATAAATTGTTTTTTAAATAGATAGTTCACCCTAAAATGAAACTTTCTGCCGTTAAATCACCCGTTGTGCTAAACCATATCACTGTGGAGCAAGAAAAGTTTCCTTAATTTAAACGTTTGGGAATGGTCTATCGAACAAAAACACTTAATAGCACAGAAAGGACTGTTATAATGACATGAGTCAGAAGAAAGGCTTATGCAACAAGGCTAATTATGATATTAGTTACAATCTTAAATAAATTATAGGGATAGTTAATCCAGCTGAAAACATTGGTGTGCGTGCTCTGTAGTCCTAAAGTAAGTGAATCTTTGCCACATAATTTAAGTACATTTTTATTTTTTTATCACTTTTCCGAATACACAAGAGTGTATTCAAAGCAGCTTTTCATAAATTCATGATGTTAATGTTTATAATATATTACAATTTTCATGGCTTATAGTTGTGTTTACCTGGTTAGAGGTAGCCCGATAATATACAGTAGTTTACATTTTGAGAAGATACACACAGTCAAGCAGTTTAGATTGGCTATGTAGAATATAATAGTTTAAATAAGTTTTTTTTGTTTTGTGTTCGGCCGTTGTTCAGTGCTTTGCAGGTGTCTCAGGTATGAATGATAAAGCATTTTTCTGCATTTTCCCATCTGTAAACACTAACAGCCCTTCGTATTTTCCCAGTTGTTTATGTCTGGTTGCTGAATTTTCAGGTAGGGATAATGCGTGTGAGAAGACGTCTTACATGTTCCTGCGGAAGGAGCTGCCGGTGCGTCTGGCTAACACTATGAGAGAGGTCAATCTGCTGCCTGACAAGCTCCTCAGTCAACCTTCAGTCAAACTGGTGCAGAAATGGTTAGTATAAATGAGTTTAAAATGGAGGACCTCAGATGAACGTTCACTGAAGCCTGAATCGTGACAAATCTCTCCACAGGTACATGCAAAGTTTTTTTGAACTTCTAGAGTTCGAGAACAGGAAGCCAGAAGACCCACATGCCCTGAATGAGTGAGTAGGACTTTTTTTATTAGTTTTTTTTTTTTTGCTTTGGCTTTTGTGAGCCATCTAGATGGTCTTGTTCTGCAGGCAGTTGCACGGCATGCTATTATATTTTCACTCAAGGTGAATTCAGGCCAGAGTTGAGAACAGAGGAATCAGATAGTGACTGAAAGCTGCCCTGACAGTGGAAAAGAACAAATCTGCATTTTGGGTCAGCAAAAACAAAGGAAGAATCCTACTCGCATGCCATTTCTACACACAATGGCCTTTATTATTTGTACAAAATACTATAAATGACCTGAATGACTAAAAAATGGAGCAAAGATTTGGGTTTACTTACAGTTGCTCTAGCTAAACAATTAGGTCAGTGTTGGATATGTTTATTAGCCAGTATTGGATATTTTATTGTTCATGCTAATTTCCCCTATTTTTACATTTAGATTAACTTTGTCATCTAACGCTTACTTAATAGCGTTCATCTTTAAAAACACTACTCATTTTTAATATTTATTTAAAAACTGTTTATAACCTGTTTATATTTATCTCTTTAAGATCTACAAAATTTGTTTAATAAAAATTTTTTTCTCCCCATATCAACATTTTTCTAGCTTTCTGGAGACTCTCATTGAGATCAGGAATAGACACAATGATGTGGTCCCAACTATGGCCCAAGGTGTAATTGAATATAAAGAGAAGTTTAGTTTCGATCCATTCGTCAGCTCCAACATCCAGTACTTTTTGGACCGCTTCTACACCAACCGAATCTCTTTTCGCATGCTCATCAACCAGCACAGTACGTCACGCAAAAAAAGACACCACTTACAGGACCATAGCTTTTCATAGTTTTATCGTAATTGCTTTTCTCTTTATTACAGCTCTCCTTTTTGGCAATGACATCAACCCAGCCCATCCAAAACACATTGGCAGTATTGATCCCAACTGCAATGTTGCTGAGGTGGTGACTGGTAGGTTTAGAGATTTTATTTTTTATTTATTTAGTGTCACATACACTACCATTGAGAAGTTTGGGGTCTGTAAGATTTCATTTTATTTTACTTTATTTTATTTTTATTTAATATTTAATATTTAAAATAAATATTTTTATTCAGCATGGACACATTGTCTAAAGTGACAGTAAAGACATTTTTAATGTTCATAATATTTAAAAAATATTTATATTTTAAATAAATGCTCTTGTTTTGCACTTTTCTATTTATCAAGGAATATTGAAAAATGTATCACAAAAATATTAAGCAGCACAACGTTTTCAACATTGAATAAAAATGTTTCTTGAGCAGTAAACCGGGATATTAGAATGATTTCTGAAGGATCATGTGATACTGAAGACTGGTGTAATGGCTGCTGAAAATTCAGTTTTGCCTTCACAGGAATAAATTATATTTTAAAATATATTCAAATAGAAACCAGTTATTTGAAACTGCAATAAAATTTCATAATATTACTGGTTTTATTATATTTTGATCAAATAAATGCAGCCTTTGTGAGCATAAAAGACTTCTTTCAAAAAATCCAACCCCAAACTTTTGAATGGTAGTGTAGGAAAACCACCCTTATCTTATGTTTGGATTTTGTGCTCCACTGATTCAGCGTTATGTTGTTTTCAGATGCATACGAGACCGCCAAGATGGTGTGTGAGCAATATTATTCAGCTGCCCCTGAACTCAAGATAGAGGAATTCAATGGTACATGTCCTTCGGATTCTCTCACAAAACTCAATATATAATGTTTGTTTCAGAGTTGCTTCATGTCTAATCCATGTAGAACTTTTGGAGGTCCAAAATAGTATGAATATGTTACTTTTTATGTAGCAAAGGCTCCTCAAAAACCCATCCAGGCTGTGTACGTTCCCTCACACTTGTTCCACATGCTGTTTGAATTGTTTAAGGTATGTTTCTAAAACTTGCAGATGCATCTTGAATATGATATATCAGAGTACCAGCATGTGTTAAGCAATACAATATTTAGCAGCTCTTATCTTTGTGTTTTTCCCAAGGCCATGACGTATTGTTCTAACAGCTTGTGTTTGTGTTTTCAGAACGCAATGCGGGCCACTAATGAGCTCCACGAGGGTAGCAAGGAGGGTCTTCCTCTTATAAAAGCAAAAGTGACCCTGGGGAAGGAAGATCTCTCTGTGAAGGTCAGTTTGTTTGCAAATCGGTTTTCTTTGCAAACGTGCACGTGGCATGCCTTGATCCTAAACATCCTGTGTTATTCATCATAGATCAGTGACAGGGGAGGGGGTGTGGCTTTACGGAAGATTGACAGGCTGTTCAACTACACCTACTCGACTGCACCAACACCCAGTCTGGACTCCAAACGAGTGCCATTGGTAAATAAGTGTGGCTACAATATTCTTAAAACAAAAACAATATTCCTGTCACTTAGTCACCCTCACGTGGCTACAAAGCACCAGTATGACTTTTTATAAGACTGTGGAACACAAAAAGAGATGTTTAGAAGAATGTTAAGACTGCTCTTCTGCTTGTCCAAAAAGACCACAAAAAACATGTTGAAAATGATTTTACAGACTTCTAAAGCCAAACAATCCCAAATTTATTTTCTGTTATACTCAAATAATTTGGTTAAACTCAAAATTTCATGGAACCTGTCAAGATTATGTTGATGTTGTTATTATTATTATTATTATTATCATTATTATTATTATTTATTTAGCCAAAACTGACTTGGCTAAAACTAAAAAGCTATTAAAAATCCTCTGAAGTTGAAGTACTAAAATTACTAAAACTGACATCAGTGTAAATTCAAGCTAAATATAAATATTTGAATAAACTCTTTTGTTTATTCAAAATGACAAAATAAATGACAAAAAGAACAAAATGACAAGAATACAAAACGAAATGACTAAAATGAAAATATGGAAGCCCGTTTCCGAATAAAAAAAGGCAATTGACATTTTTATCTCACAATTCTGACTTTTTTCTCTGAATTGCGTGATAGAAACTCACAATTCCGACAATTAGTGAGATATAAACTCGCAATTCTGTGAAATGAAGTCAGAATTGTGCTATATAAACTCGCAGTTGTGTTACAAAATCAGTATTGCGTGATACAGTATAAAGTCGCAGTTCTGAGAAATAAAGTCAGAATTGCGAGATATACACTCACAATTCTGACTTTCTCAAAATTTCGAAATTGTTTATATCTCACAATTGTCACTTTAGAACACACAATTGCAAGTTTATATCATGCAATTCTGAGAAAACAAAGTCAGAATTGCGGGTTATCTCGCAGTTTGTATCACGCAATTCTGACATTACAACTAGCAGTTGCTAGTTTATATCTCACAATTCTGAGAAAAAAGTCAGAATTGTGAGAAAAAGTCACAATTATCTTTTGAATTTTGTATTCAGTGGTGGAAATGGGCAAAATAAAATAACAAAATAGAAAAAAAAAGATAAAAATAAAAGCTAATTAAAAATATAATAATATATAAAGTTACACTGTTTAGAACAGGGGTGCCCAAACTCGGTCCTGGAGGGCCGGTGTCCTGCAGAGTTTAGCTCCAACTTGCCTCAACACACCTGCTGGTAAGTTTCTAGTATGCCTAGTAAGAGCTTGATTAGCTGCTTCAGGTGTTTAATTGGGGTTGGAGCTAAACTCTGCAGGACACTGGCCCTCCAGGACCGAGTTTGGGCACCCCTGGTTTAGAACAACACTGTAAAGTTGTATGTATTTATTTATGCTAATTTCATGGTGCTGTTTTTTCTTTTTTCTTGAACTTCTTATTTTGTGTTCACTGGAAAAAGTTAAGTCATAACAGTTTGGAAGAACATGAGTGTGAATAAAGAATGACACAATTTTAGGAAAAACAACCAACTTTAACCTTGAACAACAGTTCTAAATGTAGCATTGTCCTCTGTAACCTGATCCTCACGCGTCTCTAGGCTGGATTTGGACATGGTTTGCCGATATCCAGACTGTACGCCCGCTACTTTCAAGGGGACCTGAAACTGTACTCGATGGAAGGCGTAGGGACCGATGCCGTCATCTACCTGAAGGTAAAAGCAGCTTATAATTTGCACTTTATTTAATTGTTCCACCGATGGGTTTTGAGTGACATCCACCCCGTCATCATCTTCTCTTGCCAGGCTCTCTCCAGCGAATCATTTGAGCGCCTGCCTGTCTTCAACAAATCTGCTTGGCGACACTATCAAGGAGGCCCAGGAGCGGATGACTGGAGCAACCCGAGCAAAGAGCCCCGAGATACCTCAAAATACAAGGCCAAAAGATAATCGCACTCGCCCCATCCATGTCCCACTGCACCCATTACAGACCTACCGTCTTTAGTCTAGCTTCAGTTGCCATGGCAACATCACATCCATGCTGAGTGTTCTATACTTGTTAGCATTTCCAGAGCAGGAGAGCTGATGATGTAAGTGTCATTAAGTCTCTGCTCCTTCCTCCTTTGTACAGCTAGAGACGTAAGATTCAGAACCTCCTTTTAGTGTCTTCCAGGGCGGTTAGAGGAAAGAGTGAACATTTGTGGCCGGGGGGGGGTCAGATACTTTGGTTCTTTTTTTAATTGTGCCACACAGTAGCCTCCATTTTCTGAAACAGCCAGAGAAGGACGTCTGGAGTTTGAGAAGGTCAAAACAAAAAGCATTTATTTTACTGCCATTCACAAGCACTATTCACAAGAGAGGGTTTGTCCACACTTTCTGTGGCTACGACTGGCAGTGGACTAATGGAGAAATCATAATGAAAATAATTTGGTTAATCTCTAAACTACATGAAAACTTTCAAGAACATGTCCAGGTTATTTTTCACCCTAAAATCAAAAGAAAAATATGAAATTATATTTTGCATAAAGAAAATGAAACTTTATAGTACAATTAGCCTAGTCATTTTTTGCGTTATGACATTAATTTAATGTGTTATATTTTAAAAGTAATTTAAGTTTTATATATATATATATATATATATATATATATAATGGTAAAATGTATTATTTTGAATTCGAAAATCATTTTATTGATTATTAAAATTGCACAATAATATATATCATAAATATTAATATGTAAATTTTATGTATTTTAAAAAACACCCTGTCATTTACGCACAAGCCTATTATTTGAAGTTTTGCTTTTTGAAACTACATAAGATGAACATTTGTTTAGTATTTTGTGTTTTTACTGCAACACTCCAGGGTGAATCTCATGAAACCTGTCAAGTACGTCTAAATCATATATATATATTATTCTGCATAAGAAGAATGATATTTAGAACGATTTTTCACAGTACTAAAATGGGGAATAAACTGTATTTAATTCTCATAATGTCAGTTTAAAAAATGTCAGTTTTTCTTCATGTAAAAGTTTTGTTTGTTTTGAGATGCTAAAATATGTTCTTGTACATTTTCATGTTCATGAGGTTCATCCATCCATCCATCTAAATTCTTCAGGCATGCTGTTTTTTTTATACAGACTGATTGTATATTTATCAGCTGATGTTCTGTTACTGTTCCACAAGTTAGAATCTTTCCATAGAAAATATTCAAAACCATCTACATCTATCTTAATGCTGGTTTGTGTTGTGTTTGGGGGTCTTCTGAGACCTCAAGGGAACATTTTATGACATATAGTACCTTACGGTTTCTCATGTTATTGAAGTGTAGATTTCAGTATTTAAAAAATATTTGTAATATGGTTTGTTCGTTTTTATGTTCAATTAAGTCAATGAAGAATGCACTTTGATGCCTTGAACTCCAAGCATTCAGAAGAGCAGACTGAAGTATGCAAGCATTTTCCTGTGAAAACAAGCCTTCATGGTCTTGTGTGTCGTCATCAAGCTCAAATAGTCGTTGATTTTGCCAGTATACTCTTGTTTTTTGCATGCATACAGTGTGTTAATGTTCAACACATTAGGAGAATCTGTTTAACTACAATGAAAACTCTTACCTGATATTTTAGTGTTGTCATGCAACCATCTTGTATCTGCAAAATGGGCATTTTTGTGAGACTATTAGCGTTTTGGACTTTTTTTCTTTTTTGTTATGACAACTTAAACACCACTGCTTATAGATAAGCACTGTTCCAAACATACAAAATGTGTTAAGATGGTTTTGTGTGATGCTGACACTGACACATAAATCATCATGATGACGATATTGATCTATTGACATTCCATCTGAAGTACCTATAAAAAGAAGAACAATAAAGAGATCTTCCAGTACTACCATCAATATGTGTACGTGAATTTGTAATGAATCTCGGAGCTGACAATTATGTTTCTCAGTTTATTATTTACATTTTAAGCAAGTTTTAATGTAAAAGGAAACAATATACAAATAAAAAGACCATTTTTACAGAGTGCAGATTATGGAAATTGACGTGGCACTGGCATACATATAATGACATACCTAGACAAGATAGAAGGACATTACATGGTGGCTGCTAGATTGAGCAGCAAAGATTTAAAGGAATAGTTCACCCCAAAATGAAACTTTGCTGAACATTTACTCACCTGCAGACCATCCGAAATGTAGATGACTTTGTTTCTTTATTCCAAAAGATTTGTAGAAATTTAGCATTATATCACTCGCTCACCAATGGATCCTCTGCAGTGAATGGGTGCCGTCAGAATGAGAGTCCAAAGTTTCCAAACAGCTGATAAAAATATCATAATAATAATAATACACATGACTCCAGTCCACCAATGAATGCCTTGTGAAGAGAAAAGCTATAGGTTTATCAGTTGTTTGGAATTTTTGGGTGAACTATTCCTTAAATGTGATGTCCCCTAATTTGCTTGATTTTTAGTCTCTTAGTTTGAGCTCATTTTATTACCATTTATCTAAAAGCCACTAGACCTTTTGGATGTATTATTCTTAAGACATTTGATTTGACATTTCTTGATTGTGTCATATATTTGCAAAGAAACTGCTCTATTTTGAGGTTAAGGCTGCAGTAACACACAGGATAATGACTATTAATGAGAACTAAACATTCATGCACAGACAGCTCAGTGAATGCTAGCGGCCTCCTCATGTGTGCGCAGATGCACATTCATGAGGTGGATTAGAGATCTTTTGTTTTTTTGTTTTTTTTTTACAATAAACAGGGATCGATGTACATACAGTATGTTACAGTAGGACAGTCCCAATGTTCCAGTCAGACCTGAGCAATTGTCTTCAGAATCAGTCCTCATCCTCTTAAAACCTCAGGGCGAATTCACTAAAGTTGCGCCACTTTTGTCCATCAATATTTCAAATTTGTGGAGTTGCACCAATATTAAAGGGGTCATGTGATGCTCTTTTAAAGATCATTATTTTGTGTATTTGGTGTAACAGAATATATTGACATGCTTTAATGTTCAAAAAACACATTATTTTTAAAATACTGTACATTATTGTAGGTCCTCTATGCCCCGCCTCTCTCAAACACGTCGTTTTCAACAAAGCCCCCTCCTTTGACAAGCGCAGTCTGCTCTGATTGGCCAGCTGACCCAGTGCATTGTGATTGGCCGAACGCCACAAGCATGCGACGGAAATGTAATGCCCCTTACCATAATCGCGAGCTTCAGTTTTCAGCCTAAATATCAAGACAGTTAATAATGTCATTAGTTTTACCATCAGTTCAAGCCTGAAAGGGCAACAGAGTCGCGTGAAAGCCTCAGTGATGATGCAGTACACAAGCCGCGGTTAAGACAGCTGACGTGCTATGATTTCTGACAGGCAGTTCGCTCTCCTGTGATGTGACCCTGTTCCCCTCACACACACACACACACACACACACACGACGCGTTACTCTGCGCTGCGCAAGACTCCGCATTTGAACAGTCAATAGCAAATACTTAAACTAATAACAAAACATACAGTCGCTGATTCAGAAGCGCCAGATTGTCATAGCAAAGTCAGAACTGACCCTTTTTTTGGGGGGGGAGAAAGGGAAACTTGAAATCGCATCATATGACCCCTTTAAAATAAGCCAATATTTTTTTCTTGTTATGTCCGATAACTGATAAATGTCAGATATTGAAATTAAATATTAAAAAGGATCATAAAATTATAATGTACAGTTTGAAAAATATATCATTATTTTGGAATTTGGTAAAAACATTGTTATTAAATTAAAAGTGGGTTTAAAGATGATGACAAAGGTATTCTAAATGTAAAAATACGGGAAACCAAACAATTGTACAAGCATGAACACTTAAATATATCGGCCAATAACCATTATAATACCGATATTGCTCATTCCTGTTGATGTTCTTTTTTTTTTATTGATTTGGGTGCTAAAACAACAAATAGTACGTGCAAAGAAAAGACACTAACAGTGGCCGCAATTGATTCAGTGAATCCCCC
>NW_015505264.1:1446027-1500033 GCF_001515645.1 Sinocyclocheilus grahami | reverse complement strand
CCCCCCCCCCCCCCAGAATCTGTTCAGGGCTGCGATGGCTTTCAAATATTTGCTGTAATATCAGCACAACTAAACAGGACTTCAACAGCCCTGTGCTGTGTACAGTACTTTAAATTTTCCCATGAGGGTAGTTGACCTGTCATCGCTGCTAATGCGTGTATTTGTGGGTAAAGTGCAGTCTATTATGTGTGTGATGGTTTATTCCTCACTTCTCGTCCTCGTCACCCTCACTCATGCTGCTGATGGAGGCCGAGGCGCCCTTCGGGGACGAGGGCGGTGAGGTTCGGGGCATGGCCCAGCGGGATGGAGGTGACGGAGAGCGGGATGGGGAAAAGTCCCTTGGTGGGCTGCTGCTGGGTGAGCCGCGTGGAGAAAACGCCTGGATCATTCGTCCACTACGTTCCTGAAACATTTGCTTCTGGAAAAATGAAAAGGTCATATTCAAAAATGTGTCAATTTTACACAAACTACATGTTTTTCTACATACTCTACCCTATATCCTTGCTTACCCATGTCCCATCTGGACCAAAGAGCTCCAGGAAGTTCCCAATGAACTCTCGTGATTTCTCCTCCCACTTCTGAATAAGATCATGGCTCTTCTCTTCCACTCTATACACAAAGTGCTTGGACTTCTCCTCTACCGTCCGCACCTTCTCTTTCATCCTGTCCACCTGATTCTGCAGACGGTACTTCTTTTCCTGTCCAGAGTCAGATCAGCAAGCTTTTCTTTTTTATTAAATGTCAGTGTTAAATGTTATTCAAAACACATTTTACTTTATGTATGACATACTTCAAAGAAAATCAGCATTGTTCTAATGAAGAAAAAATATAAATGTGATTCTATTTACAGATCAAATTATTTTTTATCCCTTTGTTTTTGGTCTCTGTTTTTAATCTATTCTTTTTTTCAAAACTACATTTCAATTTAGGTTTGTACATACAGTTAATTAAATACATCACTTCAATTATGAGCATGTTTTATTTATGAATTAAACTTTGTTTTAATTATTTATTATTTAATTATAATTTTTTTAGTTCAGTGATGTGACCCCAAAAAGTTAATAACTCATGATATTTGCAAAAACAAAAAATACATAAAAATATTTATTATACATTTTATATATAAAAATATCTATAATATTTTCTGAATAATGGTTAAGGAAAATATGTTTTACCAGTTTACCAGGCAAGTTATTTTAGTATCTTTTATTTTCTTATTATTGTTTTTGTTAATATTTTGAATTCAATTTTTTCCCCGTTTCTTTTTTTATATGTCTATATTCTTTTTTACATTTTAATTTTAGTAATTTAACAAACTAAATGAAAAATGAGAAATGTTGTGTAGAAATAAGTTTTTATATTTTATGTTATTTCAATTAATGTTTATTTTACTTCAAGTAATACATTTTTAAAGTTCTAGTTTTAGTTTTAATGACAATAACCCTTTAGGTGAACGACTGATTTTATTTATGAAAAGAAAATGAAAATGAATTCAACAATTAAGTACATTAATGTTAGACCATGCCAGAAATATCAGATCCAATATCTTTCAGAAAATATCTGTTTGTCTGGTAACAGAACAACTAGTCAGCAAAACCAAAGCTTACATTTGAGGATCCTAGATCCTTCATTTACTTACATTAATATAACTGACGTTCAGTTCTTTAGCGGTGTAACCCCTCTGCAAGTTGCGTCTAGCGTACACGTCATAGTCTCTCACTATCCGGGTGATCAGGTCAGACGTTGAGATCCCTTCTGTCCTTTTAGTGGGCACAAACATACCTGAGACACTCATACACGTTAGATCTGGTCTGAAACACACACACATGCTCTTAAGCGAAAGCCGCTTTTCTTTACCTGCCTCCTTAATATGCTTGTACACGTCCTCAGATCCAGCAGAGGAGTATGGGATGTCGTCATGCGCCACAAAGTCGATCTAGAGAATACGAACCACAGGGTTAACCGCAGGGAATTATGGGAACGGTACTATGCTAGGATGTGACCAAATAACTGACCTTGTGTTTTTCTAAAAACTCTTGGGTCAGAGTCCAGGGCGCATCGCGCAAAACCTCATCAACGTAGCGGCAGTGTCTCAATGCCTCGTACCGTTCGTCTTCTGTCATTACGGTGAAGCCCTTGTACTTGTGAGTGAGTTCATCACTGCATACTTAACACACACATACATATTTTTATCAGTTAGAATTTAGCCTTTACAAGTATATTGCAAAGTCTGGATAAGTAAATTAAAAGCGTCTATACCTCCGACTATAAGGTAGGCGTTAGGGAACAGATTCTTAGCCTGCATCAGGGCACGAGCATGACCAGAATGAAAAAGATCGAAGATGCCATCTGCATAGATTCGCACCGGCCGGTCCACTGAGAATGGAAAATTCATGACACTTTTAGAAATCATTTACAGAAACAAAAACACGAAAAAATAGGCCACTTTATACTGTTGAAAAGTTTGGGGTCAGTCTTTTTTTTTTTTTTTTGAAGAAATTAATAATTTTTTTTACAGCAAGGACACTTGATCAAAGGTCATTTAGAATATTACAAAAGATTCTATTTCAACTAAATGCTGTTCTTTCAGTTTTCACAAAAATATTAAGTAACACAACTGTCAAAATTGATAATAAATTATTCTTGAGCAGTAAATCAGCATATTAGAATGATTTCTGAAGGATCATGTGACACTGAAGACTGGAGTAATTATGCTGAAAATTCAGCTTTGCCATCACAGGAATAAATTATGTATTAAAATAGAAAACATTTGTTTATAATTGTAATAATATTTCACAATATTACTATTTTTACTGTATTTATTATTGAATAAATGCAGCCTTGGTAAGCATAAGAGACTTTTTTTCTCAAAAATTTAAAATGCTGTTAGTCAAAATTCTGGCCAAAACATATTAATAAAGTTGGCAGCACCATTATTTTTCACTGTTCCCTTTTTCCCTCATAGTTTTAAGTTTACAAACTTAAAATAGTCTATTTTTATGTCCTTGAAGGACATCAAAAACCATTCAACCTTTCTCCTTTTGTCTCTTCTCCAGAGCTCAGTACTCATTGGCCAGCGAGAGCTTTGTGAGCAGTGACTGTGAGAAACTGGGTCGCAGAATGAACAGGGAATCCCTGAATCTAGTCTTACTGGGTCTGGTCCCAGCAGTGGACTATCCTACAAGCACTGCGTTTTCCTCTGACACTGATATGGGATCCGTTTAAGTAGCGTAACTCATCAATATTTGATGGGATTTGTGAAATGGGTCCAAACGATAAAAATAAACTTGTTCTTTACCAGAAAAGAACTTGCAAATGTTTAACATTTTACACACGTACACTTACACAGCCAGTTTATCATGTATTTTTGTCACTCTTTAGTAAATCAACTTTGGATTGTGCCAATAATTATACAGTACAATTGAACATCATGTACTCAACATGTATTGTATGTATTAATATATTGGGCAAAATATTTTACTTACAAATGTTAATATACAGCATATACCGCTCAAGCATATTGGGTCGGTTTGAAGAATAAACTGAAATACTATTAAAAGTATTAATTTCTTTAAAAAAAATACTTGCTAAGCCCCAACATTTTGAATGGTTGTGTGTATCTGGTTCGGTTTGATCCTGTTTATTTTATTGTGATTATATAAGTAATCAAGATATAATGAATGAAGTTACAAGCTTTAAAAAAAAAAGGTTACATTTAAGTTACTGTTTAAGAGCTTGAGTGCATATTTCTGTCTTGAGTGTCTTGTACTTAACGAAACGAGTATATTGAATTTTTTTAGGTTATAGCCTAACAGGAATGACCTTATTACAAAGGTCATTTTTTAACTTGGTGTTCCATTTTATGAAAACTGAACAGAGAAAGTACAGACTGACCAGGCGTTCCGAGTCGAGCTAGCTCTACCGTCAGCTTCTCATGTGGAGCCCGACACTCACAACTCGTCTCCGGGGTAAATATGGCTGGCTCTATAAGAGTCTGCAGAGAAGATTGAAGAACGCATTGATTTGAGAGAAATGATGAGATGAGAAATAAATAGACATTGCAGCTTCCCAAATAAAATACTATTTAAACAAGCCTAGATCCTGCTGACATGATATCCTATTTACCCTTCTCAAAAATGTTTTCCTTTTTGTACGAATAGAGGTTATTATCTGACGTATTGATTTCAAGACGATCTGTGTAACAGCCTCTTTACAGCGGATATTGATTTGTCCAGTAGAGGGTTCTCTAATGTCACTGACTTAAGACAAATCATTCATCCACAGCAGCACAAAGTGGGAGATAGACACAGACATACATAACACGGATATTTCGATCTATTGAAACCTCTTTGTGGCTTATAACAAACAGAGAACAATAGGCCTACAGAAACTGTGACAACTCATGGTTCTGAATTAGCATTTCAATGTATGGCAGGGTAGCAGGGATATTTTATTTTTGTGCATTTTTCCGTCTATAAGTGCAGAAAGACACTATACTCGCATTCTATATGGATGAGAATGAGGGTTTGTTATCAAAAATTTGATTTAAAGCTTAAGTCAATTTTCTGAATTTTTGAAGTGGGAAATATTCTCTTTTTAAAAACACTGTGAAGTATGTTTTATATTATTATATAATAGCTAGTACGTGTGCATAATATATAATATACACTAAATTCATGAAATAACAAAAATGTAAAAAGGTACAAAAATATCTAACATGCAAAAATATCAAACCATTGAAATGTGATTTTATTGTTCCCAACAGCTAAACTTTAAAACTTTAAAATATTCTTATTTAACAACAAGATTATGTTGAATAAAATATTTTACCACTTCAAGTTATATATCATATTACATTACCATTAATGGGTTTTTGCTTAATAGTGTCCAATTCAAATAATAATTTTATATTATATTTTGCTTAATTTAAAGAGTAAAATAATTCATTAAACAACAAAAATGAAAAAGTTAACACCCAATATCAGACCAATGAAATTGTGCTTTTACTGTGATCAAAATGAAAAATTTGTCATCATTTACTAATGTTGATCCAAACCTGTATGAATAACTTCCTTAACGTAAAAGAAGATTTTGAAGAATGTTAACCAACAGTTGCTGGTAGCCATTGACGTCCATAATATGATCAAATACTATGGAAGTCAATGGCTACCAGCAACTTTTTGATTATCAACATTCTTCAAAATATCTTCGTTTGTGTACAGCAGAAGAAAGAAACTCATACAGTTAGAAACTCATACTCATACTGTTTTAGTAAACATGTGGGCGGAGGCACCAGATGCTGTTTAAATGCATTCTGGGCCAAACACATTACAGAAATGTTAAAAAATTATTTCTGGGTTAATCTTCTAGTGACCTTTGTGACAATAGTGACCATCTGTCTGTTCAGGAAATGCCCAGTGAGAGCATCTTCACAGCAGACCCAGCTGGCACATATGCATTTACATATCCAATGCAATGTAGGTGTGTGATATCCGATTACTCATTGGAGGAAAAATCTCCACGGAGCAATGCACGATTCATTCCCATAGCAACGGAGACAGTGTTTCCAAGGATGCTGGAGACCTTTCCCAGAATTCTGTACAAGGTGAGAAGGAGGAGCAACATCACAGAAGGGCAACCTGCTGTTAAATGCAATCGGGATGGTGTCTGTAACATTAGCTCAGCACCATCCCACAAAAACGCTAGCTCTTGCACTTAAAAACGATATCTGGTAGACGCAGAGGATTAAAAGCAGCATTATGAACAAACGCGCAGATAGTCAGTACAAAACAGCAGTTTCACAAGCTCAACGTCATTCAGACAGCAGCACAAAAAGACAAAATCAGATGAACACAGACTGAAAACAAAGAGAAAGGGTTCCTCAACGGTTCATAGATGCCCTCGACGACAACAAAACACATATCTCACCGTTCGTGGCAGTGGACAGGTATGTTCCAGCTCCTCCATGATTACTGGAGGGTCCAAGCCAAACTGGATGTGACTCCACCTGTACCTGACTCAGCATCAGTCTGGAGACGCTTCTCTGGCCGTTAGCCGAGCCGCGGTCAGGGATGCTCTACTCCAGCCTGGGTCTAGATCCCGCCCACTCGGTCTTCTCTTCCTCTCTGCCTTTCCTCCTCGACTCCCCTCGCTGTGAAGCCGCCTATAGAAAGAGGCGCTCAGCTCCTCCCTGTGCCCACACACACAGAACCTCAGTGACGGCACAACAACAACAAGGAAGAGAGCCTGTTGATGAGGGCAATGGCAAGTCTGGGGAGGACCAATCAACAGACACGCTCTCCTGTCTCATTTAAATACCAGAGTGTGATTGGTTGAGCAGGCTATAGCACCATCACTGTGAACCCGCTGCTGAGCATCTCTGATTGTTCTTCATCTTCCTTCATCATTGTGGTGCATCGCAAAGGCTTGCTGAAAGAGACAACAATACAGTTTTTAAGTCTGGATAGTAACAGAATAATTTTTCTTATCTGATCTCAATTCAATGAACATTTAAATATGACAATAAGGTATAAAACTAAGGCAGGTTCTATAAGAGCTTTTTAGTATTTTTTTAACCTTACTATGGTTTGTGTTGAGACTCACTATGCCCCTGCAAACAGTTGATGGTGACGTTACTTTTTATCATCAAGGATGCTTAGCAGGATTTTAAATTGTACCCTATATAAAACAAGCAAAACAGGGACCTTAGCTGATAACACACACATATATATGCAAGAGAAAAAAAAACAAGAAAAATATAGGTAGAATACATTACATACAATATCCAACTGATACTTAATAATATTTAAAATAATCTAAATACATGTATGATAATATTATTGATATTCATAAGTAAGTTTAGTGAAATATTGAAAACATTTACTATTTACTAATTTGAAGAGTTTAGGTAAGATCATAGTTTTATATGCTGGTTCACAGTGTAATTAAAAATGTAATTTATGTATGGCTTTGTATGTTTAGGGAGCAGTGCTGACATTTAGAAGTGGTTCATAGTTTTATATGCACATTTAATTTAATTCAATTTAATTGTAAATATATTTACAATATATTAAAAACAATATCCTATTAATATATTATTTTATAATATTTAAAATAACCTAATTACATGTAAGATAATTTTATTAACATTCACTCATTAAAAAATCTGATAAAGCTTACTACAGTTCTGAACAGTTTATATTATATTCAGTTTTTTTCCCCCACTGGGATTTATTTTCGGTTTCTAAAACATTTTAAGAACAGTTCAGTTGTTATCCACTTGGTGGCGCCATTGTTTCAATTTTAGTTAATGCATTTGAACATGGCACCAAGTGGATATTTAACAAGTTAAAAAGATGCTACAGTATAAAAAAGGGTTGTAAATTAAATCTAATAAAAGCATGTTAGGAGCATTTGCAACATTTGTTAATATTTTCCCATACAACTTCCATCCATTGACTGTCTGCTGTCAGCCCCTTGGCTAATAAAGTTAACAAATCATTTTGATTTAAATTAACTTAATATTAAATGATAATGTTTTATAACAAACAGAGATGTGAGAATGGCAGCACCTTCATTCAGAATCAGTACACACAGACACAAAACTTTTCTTTGACTGCCATTTCCCTGAACCATGTCTCCATTGTTGCTTTCATTCAGTCTACTCATACAGCACAGGTAATTATGTCAGTCACAGGACAGAACAGAAGTGCTTTGAAGAGTAACCCCCAGCCTCAGAAAGGAACGGTGTGGTCCAGGAGAGCTGGCGAGAGATTTGATATCCTCTTATGTGTTTCCTGTGAGCTCCTCTCCTCATCAGCATGAAGACTGAGTCTCATTTTCCTCAGACTCGGGTATGTACTTTTGACTGCTATATCCCCGGAGATTCAGAGGGCAACAGTACTGAGAATAGCATTTCCATCGGTGTTGTGGCCATAGTTAATAGATTCTCCTCTGACGGCTTGTGAAGCAGCTGTGCTCAAGCTCAAAAAGGTTATCGGCCTGTGTCATAATCAAATAGAGAATAAACAGGAAGATCATTTACAAAGAGAAGAGACTCTCCCCTCCAAGGCGTTGAGAGGGTCTGGAAAGAAAAAAAAACATCTAATTTTTGAGCCAATTGCAATGCGACATAAGTGTGCTGATTCAAGGTTAAGGATATTCTTTTATCTCTCTTGAATACTGAGATTCTCCTGAGTATTGTTTGACGTAATCTGCTTAAGTAACATTCATTTCATTCTGGTCGCAAACATTTAAAAACAAAACTAATTAATTTTTCATTTAGACATGCTAAATAATATGCTGCAAGGAAAATGCATGCTCATACACGTCCTAATCAATCTAAATGTTAATTAGCACTGTAGCATCCTTTCTAAATGAGAACGTTAATTCAAGACACATCTTAGGAATATTACAGGCCAACTATAAGTTTTAAAAGAATATTTTAGTTAAAAGTGAATCCTTTTTTATTCTCAAGCATAAACATATACATGTATTAAGTTATTTTTTATTAATCCTTTAATTACGGTGCTCTTTCCGCAGATTACATCGTTCCGCCAATAGGTGGCGAAAAGTGAATCATTGAACCAGTCACGAAACCGATTCGTTCAAAGCATTGATTCATTCAGGAATGAAACTGGGACGCTCAACGGTCCAGTGTTGCCAAGTCCGCGGTTTTCCCGCGGAATTGGGCTACTTTAACACTATTGCCTCGGGTTGTTTTTCCATGTCTACAGGTTGATGCGACCCCAATAACGCGATATTTAGCCACTAAAATGTGAATTTTACCAGGGGAACCCCGCCACAAAATGTGTATTTTACCCCCAGAGCTTATTTTTTTTAACGGGGTCCCTCTCGAAACGCTCGCTTTGGGCGGGTTTTGTTGTGAAAACCTGGCAACCCTGCAACGGTCATTCTGCTGTGGCTTTGTTTGCAAATATTTTCGTTGGCACAGCAAAAAGAGGCGAAGCAACTCGCAGTGTTGCCAATTTAGCTACTTTGTCGCTAAACACAAAGTAAACCCTAGATTTAGCGACTTCCCCGCCCCTTTAGAGACTTTTTTCAAAAGTTTAGGGACAAATATAGCAACTTCTTGGACAAACCTCATCTAAGTTCTCATCTTGCCCACTGATCTACGTTCATCTTTATATTGAAAGCAGTTGGCAACACTGAGCAACTGTCGATATTGTATCTAAAATATAAGTATCCCAATTTCAACAATAAACGGTTATATAAAATAACACTCACCTCTGGTGGTCACATAATGGAAATGAGTGAGTTGCGCCGACTCCCAGAGTCAACCGTGGTGTTCATGACCAGCAAAAAATATTTTTCAAGTTCATTTGTATTTGCATCATTTTTACATCGGGGTCCAGGTCACAGTGTTTTATTTGTGGATCTAATTCTATTTATTCGTCAATATGTTTAATTTTTGTTCATCTCTTTACATTTATTTGTGGATCATAATCTATTTATTTGGAATAAAGCAACAATTCTACCCCCATATTCCTCCTCGGCTTTTCACCGTCGTCTCTCCTCAGTCCTCACCGGCTGTATGCAAAATCATGCACGTGTCCCTCGTTGTTCGATTCACGAACAAATGACTCTTATGAACAGAGGTGTCACTATACCCGTTTTATTGAGGCACGAGCCCCGGTAAAAAATATTTTTGATAAATATTTGTCTAATATTGGAGATTACCGATACACTGATGAATGTCTACAAACGCTCCTGCTTATGAGTCGGTTCTCTTAATGAATCGTTCAAAAGACTCACCAATGATTTTAGCGGTTTGAATCAGATTAGTTGTTCACTTAAGGCCTATGTATCAACATATGACTCATTTACTGAACTGTCTGCAAGTTATTATTAATATTTATTCTCTGTTGCCATTATCTATGGTTAACTAGTTTGTTGGTATGTGGGGAACACTTTACAATAAGGTTCCATTAGTTAACTACATTAGCATGAACTTGCAATGAAAAATAATTCTAAAATGTTTAATAATCTTATAGTTAATGATAATGAACAGTTATATAAGTTAATATTATTTATTTATTAGACCTGAGCTAACATTAACTAACAATGAACTCTTGTATTTTAATTAACTTACATTAGGCCTACAAATGATAAAAAAATATTGTTCGCTGTTAGTTCATATTAATGCATTAATTAACATCAGCTACCCCACAGGGACTGTATTGTAAAGTGTTACCAAAATATGTATACATTAATGCATTTAAAGGACGTCAATGGAGCAGTCATACAATGCTTACTCTTCTATTCTGTGCCAACTTTTATTTTTTTCCCCCCTTAAACTGATGTACAAGTTGATATAGTTTTTTGTGGTAATCAAAAACATGCCACATATGCTGTTTCTAAAGCTTAACTTGTAATTGTATTCCTTTAATTTCTTCTTTTTTAACAATGCGGTTATATGGGAGGCCATTGCAGGAAAAATCAGGAGAAAGCTGATGTCAGAGCATTATGATGTGAATTCATGCTGACATGCTTGTCAACAATAGAGTACCTTGATTCCCATTGTTTTGTCAGACCTATGTATAGCAATTCAGGCAATATATATTTAGAGAGCGATAAAGCTTAAGCCATGGAATCCAAGGGCTGTGTCAGTTTGCAGAGCTCTGCGGGGAAGTGCGCAAAGGACAATTGATATTGTTACAGATCACAGCTAGCTGCAATAAATTCATTAACATGCCCAATATAGAGCCTTTGAAATAAAACTCATGTCACAGCACGAGCAATTTCCTGACTATAAGGGCCTAATCATACATGCTCCGCGTGAATATGTAGCTTAATTATGACTGACATCTGGCTTGTGTGGTTAAGCATTATCATGTGATAAAACAACAACCAAAGCATCACATGCCATTTGTTTGATGAGAACCCCAAAGCTGAACAGCATCTATCTAATTGTTTACTATAGATAGCTTACAGGTATGTGAAGAATCTTGTTACAGCACCCAAAGCTGTGATTCTGCATTTAACAATGTCAACAGATCACCAAATGGCACTGTTTTATTTTGGGTATCACTAATTACACTCGGTATTGAATGCTTCCTGTGAAAGTGAAGCTTCTGACAGCTATGGAAATGAGAACTGAAATGACGTTCTTTTGTACGCCTGCAGGTAGAGTGACGGCAAGAATTTTAATGAGAGGTGAACGCAATATTAACAGTTGCAAACAGTTTTTGTTTAGGTCCTCTTGTGAAGTCCCATGTCCTGTTGTTTGAGGAGTTTTCATCACCACCAGTTATTTGGTGACGCATGCAGGGTTATTGAATGCTTGTTTTGTAATCAGAGTGTGCATGTGCATGTATATTGTTTAGTGAATTTATGTTATTGCAGTCTAGGAGTTCCCAAGGTCTGATGCCAAATCTCTTTTATTTTAATTTCCCCAAGGCTTCCCGAGCATTATTTTATTGGATGTATCATGGCCTTAAAGGAAAAGTTCACAAAAATAAGTTTGCTGAACATTTTCTCATTCACATGCCATCTAAGATATGAGTTTGTTTCTTCAGTCGAACAGATTTGAAGAAAATTAGCATTACATCACTTACACATCAATGGATCACCTGCAGTGAATGGGTGCCGTCAGAATGAGAGTCTAAACAGCTGATAAAAACATCCCAATAATCCATAACACAACTCCATTAACATCACTTAAGTGAAAAGCTGCATGTTTGTAATAAACAAATCACTTCAAACAATTACTTACATATTTACAATCCATAAATTGCTTTCTCCAGTGAAATAGTCATCTTATCTGAATCAGGAGAGAAGTATGCTCAGATGGACTCGTATTTTAACCAGAAAAAGAGGTTTAAAGTTAAAATGCCATAAACATGCAGCTCAAGACATTAACTGATGGACTGGAATCGTGAGGGTTATTTGTAGATTTATTGTGATGTTTTTATTAGCTGTTTGTACTCTCATTTTGACGGCACCCATTCACTGCATCTACATCTGTGATGACCTGAGAGTAAATTTGAGCAGTTTGTTTGGGGGGGGTTGAACTATTCCTTTAAGTGATATATTTCCACAGCAGAGCATGATCGGGTTTTGAGAATGCACGTACACCTAAAGGTCACGCTGTCATTGTGTTGGTGGTGGGAGTGATCAGGCTCTCCCTGTAACACTTTCTGACTGGTTGCACCTTCGGTGATCCATGAATCATGAAACTGTAGGGACCGACGTCTCCTAAATGGAAGGTAAAGTGTTGTTGTGTTGGCTTTCCACTTCTCAGGGAGATTGCTGTTGACCTGTCACAAACAGAGGTCACGATGAGCAGAGAGGGGAAAGCAAACAAAAGGGCAATGATTTCATGCCCGTCTGACTTAATCCAAGTGACCATATAACGAAAGATTCTCAGTTGGATGTGTTCTTGTATTTTTAGTCCAGTGTTATGTAAATGAAACAGACCCATTTGGCCTGGGACATCCAATTAAATGGAATCGCATGGAGGGAAAAACTGTCAGGAAGTTCACAGATCGTGATTTCCCACTGAATCATATCTGGTAGTTGTTCCGCTTACTAAAGGGGAAACATTGTAGAACCCAGTTCAAGGTGTCACAGAAATAATAATTTGAATAGTCACATTGCATACAATGGGTCATCAAACATGAGCCAAATGGATTTTTCTGTAAAATTGCTCGTAAATGCATTGTAATGCGATGCTTTATGTAAGATCTGTTATACAAACAATTTACAAAGAAATTTGTTCTGCTCATATTTGTTGAATAAAGCACATTTATTTTGTAAAAATTGTACTTTGGATTGAATCAGGATTTCAGGAAGTGTGCCATTTGTGTCCTATGACTTACTAATGTGTTACAGGATACTGAACGTAATCACAATAATTTGATAGATTTAACTAAATTTGCTTTCATTAAAACTAAAACGTCATGCTTTAACTGTCTCCAGTATTTCTAAACATTTTTTTTCTGAGATGACTAGAAATACAACCAAGATGTGCTGAGGGATTTCAACGTTTAAAAATAATGGTTGATCTTTCTGACATCATATTTAAGTGAGTGACATCATTTTTGACCGCATGATTAAAGTCGGTATTAAAAAAAAAAACAGCTTATCTAAACAGATTTGATTTTGTCCATCAGGAGTTAATTGAATATAGAAAGTGTAATAACATGTTTCAGAAGTTTCAGCAGGAACCTTTTCAGGAAGAAAACCCTGAAAGGTTCTGGCACAAATTTCCTTAGTTTCCTGAGAAACACCCAAAACATAAAATCTTAACTTAACTTAATAACATAACTTAATACCAAATTCATTGTCTATTGGAGAATTATTTAAATCCGCTTCATTTTTTTCTTATAACTAAAACATTTTTTTTTTACATTTCAAATGATATAATTACAAAGCCTTATTTATAAAATGTAAAATGGTTTTATATAAACCATATATATGGAAAAGCATATGATATTAAATGGTTTTCCAGAGAAAACAGCTCAGGAAAAATCACAATAACATCTGAATCCTTTCTAAGAAAGACTGCAGTAACCATCTCAATGCATAGCCCCAGTCTTCTCTAACATGATAGGTGATGTCACGTGTTGTGTATTACAGCACCTGCTTCTCACATGATCAGATATGAAATGGAAGAGTCTCTGGCCACATTTGCCATGGCTAACATCCTGCACAATCTGGCTGGTATCCTAGAAAATCCCAGCATGCAAGCATGCGTCCTTGAAATCACATTCCAAGGTTTTCTAACATTTTTTCATCCATCTAGGACGTGCTGCTACAGCAGGAAGTCATGCGCTTCCATGCTGTGGCAAGCTGCATTAATCACAGAGGTCATCCCTAACCCCTCCGCCATTCACGGCCTCATTAAAAAACAGTGACATCATTCACCAAGCTCAATATTTTAGCCACAAGACAAATTTTCACTTTTTCCCCCACTTTTCTCTGTTCTCAAACACTGTGACTAATCTCCACAGTGTCAATAAAGCTGAGAAATCAGACTATTATTACCCAAGCTTGTCAAAAAGCTTGGGGCTAAACTCTTTTTATATTCTCATAATCTCAGCCAGAGTGCAAGACAAAATGGAAATATCACACATGCAAATATTCAGTGTTTGCCTCTGGGAAGAGAGCCCACAGAAATTCCCTTTGAAGTGTCTAGCATGCTAAACCAAAGATCCAGGCAGGAGGTCATGAGCTCTCATTATTAATTGCTGTTTAATTGGAGTATAGTCAGGTTGTAATTTGGCCAATGAGATTTAATTAAACAGTGATGTATTTATGACATCTTCTGTACCAGCAGGGGCTAAACAGACCATGCTAACCAAACCCTGAACTACAAAGTGTATAGTTATATATTGGTTTCAAAGTATGTACAGAATTTGTGCCATATAAATAGCACTCTGTATTTTAAGAATATTTATAATATTAATAATAATAATAAACTTTATTTTATATAGCGTCTTTAAAAGCAGCTTCTCAAGGCGTGTTAATAATAACAGTTAAAATAATAAAATGAGTGAAGATGCAGAAAAATACTAATATTAAAAGTACATAAAACAAAACTAACATTATCAAGTGAAAGCTAACCTAAAAATGAGAAACTTTTTTTGGGGAAAAAGTCAAATATTGTGTTATTTAATCCCAAACTAAGGTTTCAAAATTGTATACTTCACTATGCTAAATAATCATTTTTATGAAATATTAGATTTTTTTATTATTATTTAAGAAAACCTTTAATAATTTCTTAGAACAAAACTATGAATCTGAATTTGTATCTTTGAAAAATGATTTGTGGTTTGGTGAGGGAGTCCTGAGCTCAGCAACGTCTCTGAACGATTCACTGACTGAGTGAAGCTGATTTATAATGATTCTGATTCATGTGAGTCATTTGCTTGCAAATCAGAAGTCTTACAATATACTTAAAATGTGTTTGTTGTGGGCAGGAAACACTGACTCAATTTAAATATGTAATGGACCATTTTCACACACTTAGACAGATTTTAGCCTTAATTTACATTGTAAATGGAAATTTAAATATTTTATATTTTCATTTAAAAAAATTATTTAGTCTACATTGCTAAGGCATTGATTTCTAATACAGCTGCTGAGTGACTAAACTGAATGTATATTTCTCCTCTGACTGCCGCAGTCCATCTCACTCTATTTTTTCAGCTTTTGGAAATTTGTAGAAAACATTTTTTTTTTGAGAATGCAAAAATAACACTTGCTGCAATCTCCCATGTACCTCTAAAGAAGCTACCGACCATTTTAGTTCCAGTCTCTTAATATTAAACACCTGGTTGGTGTGTAGCTATTGGCCAAAGAGACTTGATTGAGTTGTGAGCAATCATGCGAAGATGTCGTTTTAACTAGGGTGGTTTGAGAGTTTTAAACATCTAATTGGTCGTCAGCACACCCTCTTCTGACACTATGTGAACTGACAGAGTAGGACTGCTGGGAACAGACAGATCTGAGAGAAATTACTTCTCACCAAATCTGCATTTGACAAGTGACAAATTAGCCTTTTGAGAGATGTTCTGAGGCCATTACGGCGGTTCTCGCATCCCTAGGGGCTGCTCACAAAGTGACGTTCACCCTACACTCCACATTCAAATTAGTGTAAAGTTGCATCAAGTATATGCAGACAGTTTGATTGCGACTTTTCATTAAGTCATTCCAGTCCTCTAAAAAAGCAACTCTTTTCATGTATGAACAACCTTTGAGGATTTAAAAAGTGCTGTATTTCTGCACTTGTTAGACCATCTGTTAATTTATGTGGTGACTTCAAAGTGACTAATATCAGGAAAAAAAATCTCAAAGTGTGAAAGACTCTGTTGATACCTCATCAGCAGCTAATTTTAAGACAGGAGCCCCTAAGGAGTTGAGCCCAAAGAAATTGAACCCTTCACAGCGAGAATGCTCTATTTTAACACACTTACTGAGCTAATTAAACAGCATATTTTTCACAAAACTCCCACACAGCTGGAGTTTGGCTACATGGACTGGCGACAGCCCTGCAAATGCAATGCTATGTGACAAACCTGACCTTTTTCAGTTGCTTTGGTCTCTCTGTCATGTCAGGCATGCAGAGTCATTTAAAGAAGTCCCACTGAACAACTGTCAGTTGCATGGTCAATACCTGTCAGAGTTCAGAAGTCAGTCAAACCGCTCGCAGAACAAGGCAATTATCCTCAGTGACTGTCACTGCATTATTGCACTTCAGTGTCACCTGTGATATTCTGGCACCAAATATTCCAGATCAGTTGCTGGCAGTGATTAATGTAAGATGTAATGCTCTTGGCTCAGACAAGCCGCCACATTTGCTAACTTGCTGAACCGTCACTTTCATTGAGCATGAAAGCTCCCGAACTATGCAAAATCCAGTGCCACTCTGGTTTGCCATAAATAATTTAGATTATGTGCATGTAAGACATCCTGTTATGCAAATGACACCTTCAACTTAATTCATAGTTCAAAATTGGATTACAGAGCTAAAAGCAGAAGTCGGGTGCAGTGAGCTTCACTTTTGTGGAACGCGTAGCTGTTAATGCCTCACAGAAATCTAAGAATAGTTGAAGATCACACATTATTCAATTAGCAGTGGGTTCCTGGTTGCAATGGTAATTGATTTAAAAAGTGGTCACTGGAGCTCTCAAAGAATAGGAAGTGCAATATATGTATTAAATCTTAGAAAGCATCACTAATAATGTTGCTCATACTTATGATTAAAGGATTTGAACAGCTGTCCCTCACGGTTTGTCCTATACTCCAACGATACTTCAAAGTTATTTTAGTGATACCAATTTACAGTTATAGCATTTATGTATGTTTTGTATTAGCTTGTAACTTCAGTTTTCATTGAAATTTTAGTTGAGGTTTTCATAGATATTACTTTTTGCTTAAAAAAATAAAAACTTGGCTTAATTTTTTGTAAAAAAAAAAAAAACTAAATGTAAATACTTTTGTCATTTTTATTACTTTTTAGAATATTTTATAGCTTTATTTCATGCTTTAGTTTTAGTAATTTTAGTAATTAAACTTATTTCATTTCAGGTAAACTGATAAAAAATTGATTTTTTTTTTTTAAGTTGGAAATAAAAATCATTGGAGTATGTTTTACAAGAAAGTACTGTTTCAGTCTTTTTACTTTAAAATTCCAAGTTTAATTTAACATGTTACTAGCAATGTAATTTTGTGATAGTTTGTGAAATTTACCAAAAAAAAAAAAAAAACTAAATGTAAATACTTTTGTCATTTTTATTACTTTTTAGAATATTTTATAGCTTTATTTCATGCTTTAGTTTTAGTAATTTTAGTAATTAAACTTATTTCATTTCAGGTAAACTGATAAAATTTTTTTTTTTTTTTTTTAAGTTGGAAATAAAAATCATTGGAGTATGTTTTACAAGAAAGTACTGTTTCAGTCTTTTTACTTTAAAATTCCAAGTTTAATTTAACATGTTACTAGCAATGTAATTTTGTGATAGTTTGTGAAATTTACCAGCAATTTCTGAATGACATTTTTTCTACACCAAATGTTTTTCAGTGTAGTTGCCAGTTCATGTTTTTCATCTAATATTTATATTTAATTTCAGCTTAATTTCAGTTAAACGATTTTAGTATAATTTTAGTTTTAGTTAACAATAACAAAACTGGTGGAAAGGTATGCTATAAGTAATCATACCCATGATTTTCACTTGGTACAACTCACTTAGAACAACTTGGCAACCAACCTAACATTAATTTTTTTCAAAGAACATCAAATCTGTTTTAATAATATACATTTGTAATATAAAATTATAATTTTGTGACTGCGTGCCTCATTAAAAAGTCTCCAGCCTGGCTCCACTTGTTTGCTCTTGCTTTAAATAGTGGTCTAAGCCCATAAAATTAGTGCTTGGGAAACGTTGGGGTTTCTTAACCCCCTTGGTGAGAGACTGCCGGCGGACCTGCAATTAAAATACGGGCAAGTCACTAGGATAATTTGGAATATGTCTTAAATTGGATTTTCTGTTGGGATGGTGAGTGCTAAAGAAGAGTTTTGGATGAACAGCAGCCTGACCCCTGCCATAGCTCTTTTTTTAATTGGCTTCCAATAAAATTAAGCTCAAGTTCAGAAAAAGGCACCTGAAGATTGTCATCAGAGTTATAGCGGGAAGATAAGGCCTAGTGCTGAAAAGGTCTGGCTGTCTCTACAGTGGCAAATTACCTTATGATTCAGTAAACTCATGACGGCAAAAAAGTGCAGTGAAATCTTTGAGAGATAAATAAATTACAGCCGCTTCAGTTGCCCCAGACTGTGTGATAAAGCTTGCTATTCGATAATTAGTTAATTATGTTTTGAATAATCATGTCAACATTTAAGCCATATTTTAAAATCAAAGAATGCCTTTGCATTAAGTATGTCTCTTATGCTCACCAAGGATGTATTTGATCAAAAAAAAAATTAAAAATAAAAGAACCACAATACAATAACAGTTTTAGATTTTATTTTATTTCAAAATCTAAATTATTTAGGTGAAGGCAAAGTTGAATTTTCATTACTCCAGTCTTCAGTGTTACATGATCTTTCCGAAATCAAATATTCTGATTTGCTGCTCAAGAATTTTTTTTCTTCTCATTTTCCTTGTCGTTTCCCCATTCAGTGACATCTTTACACACACAAACACACACACATGTATATATAAATAATAAGACCACATTAAAGCATTTTGGAAAGTTTTCATGAAGACTTTGTATTTGTTATTTTACAGTAAAAACACTAATAAGATGTACTAAGTTATTGTGCAGATCTTAAACAATGGCAATATATGAGACCTATATATATATAGTTGTGCTCAAAATTATTCATACCCTTGATAAATATGATCAAAGAAGGCTGTGAAAATAAATCCAAATTGTTTATCCACTTGATCTTTCATTCAAAAAAAAAAAAAAATTTAACCTTTAATTAAAGTTTAAAAAAAAAGTGAAAGTGGGGGAAAATCACATTATGAAATAAATATTTTTCTCTAATACAGTAAGAGGACATGTGTCTATATCGTCCTAATGCAGGGTGAGGAGCATTGTTTGGGAGGGTTTCAAGAAAAAAATAGAAAAGAAAACGCTCTCATCCAAAAACAGACTCTATCATATTTATTTGCTAGACACAACTGGGACTTTAAATGGGACTGGGTTCAATGGTCAGATGAAACAAAAAAAATAAGCTTTTAGCAGCAAACACTCAAGATGGGTTTAGTGTGCACAAGGATAAAAAAGTACCCCATGTGTACAATGAAATATACTGCTGGATCTTTAATGTTGTGGGCCTATTTTTCTGCCGGATATCTTGTTCAGATAGATAGCATAATGGATTCTATAAAATACCAGTGGATAAAAAATTTAAAAACTTACTGTCCATGCTAGATATTATAGATATGATCCATGCAATCTTATAATGGGCCATGGTTAGATCTTCCAACAGGACAATGATCCACAAACAAACATCAAAATCAAAACAAAAATGGGTGGATGCTACATGCACTTTTACAAGTTGTTTGAACTGAAATGTGCATTGGCAGTGTGTGTACACAAACACCCTATAAAGATAAAAATCCACCTAGTGTTTTTTTTTTTAATCTGGTGAAATATTTTCCCCTTTCTCAAATCCAGCAGATCTCAGAAGCCTGTCTGTGTGACATCACACAGACAGGCCCCTCCCACGATAGTTTGATTGACAGTAGCGTTTCAGCACAGACTGGACTGGTGTCTTACCTTAGATCCGCCCTGAGTGAGCTGTCATCAGTCCGCCATTGTTTCACCGCCGGTGCAGATGTAGACAAGAATGACTCCTAAGAGATTGAGGTGTTCTGTTGTTGGATGTAATAATGAACAGCAGTCGTCATTTACTCCCGACCATCTGAGCCGCTGAACTCACAGTCAATTACATTTATTTCTGAAGGGAATGCGCACCCGATCTACATAAATGCGTCTATGTTCGCGCGAATCATTCATGATCCAGCCTCATCTAAAGAAGAAGTGAGTATAATGTTTTGTAATGAATCTTTGCAAATCACCTTTCCTAATAATGTGCTGATTAGCAAGTTTCACGATGAATGTGGCTAAAGTAAACAGTCTCTCTGAGAGCAGCTCGGAAGAAAGGGGTGGGGTCACCAGAGCTCATTAACATTTAAATGAAAATACTACAAAAACGGCTTGATCTGAAAAGAGCTGTTTTTGACAGGGTAAAAAAGGTGTTTTTTACACTACCATTGAGAAATTTTAACCAAACTATGTTACAGACTTTTCATTAAGACCCCAAAGAATCATATCAATTTGTGGAAAATGGGCATCCTATGACCCCTTTAAGATATTTTTGGTGAAATATGAGGGCTCTCTGACCCTCCCATAGACAGCAAGGTAACTCTCAGGGTTATGTTTAGTTTTCATTGTGTTTCAGTGAGCCTGTTCTCCTTTGACCTAGTTTCCCCTAGTTACCCTGATTAGTTAATTAGTTTCCACCTGTGTTATATTATTCATCTCGTTTGCTCCTTAGTTGCCTGCCCTTATAAACCCTCAGTTTATGTGTCTTCTTTGTCTCGAATTAACGTTGCTTTCAATGGTTTATGTGGTTAATGTTAATTAAATACTTCCTTTACTTCTATTCCTTGTCGAGCGCCTTCACAACAACCACGACCACGTGACAGAATTCGAGACCCGTTAACGACGACATCAATGGAGGAACGAGCGAGGTTAATCGCCGTGGCACAGGCAAACCCCTACCCGATCGTCTACGCAAGGGCATTCGTGCTGCTCGGGGAAACCCTCGTGATACTGTTCCGGATCGGGATAACGTACCATCGCCCCGCGGAGCTACCAGACACCACCAACCTCGACTGGAAGGAGGCAGTCATCCTGTGTCTGGAGAGCCTCCGATCCCGATCCGGGACTCCTCCGCTGGCATCCCGAAGTCTAGCGTGCCGGCCACGCCAAAGTCAAGCCCGCCGGCCACGGCTCTTTCCTACCCACCGGCCGTTCCTGTGGCAAGCCTGCCGCCCGTTTCTGTGGCAAGCCCGCTGGCCACTCCACATTCAAGCCCGTCGGTCGTGGCTTACTCCCACCCAGAGCTCACTCCAGTGTCGGCTCCAGCCCCAGAACTCGCTCCAGTGTCGGCTCCAGCCCCAGAGCTCGCTCCAGTGTCGGCTCCAGCCCCTAAGTTCGCTCCAGTGCCCGCTCCTCGAAAGCGCCTTGCTGATTCCTCATTTAGCCCAGGAAGGGCTCCTGATTATTCGTTTAGCCCAGGGAGGGCTCCGGTTCCCGAGTATAGCCCACGGAGGGCTCCAGTTCCCGAGTATAGCCCACGGAGGGCTTCTGTCCTCGAGTTTAGCCCAGTGAGGGCTCCTGTCCCCGTGTTTAGCCCAATGAGGGCTCCAGTCCCTAAATCCCCTCCAGAGCGCCCTCAAGTGCCCACTCCTCCAGAGCTCCCCCCAGGATTCCTAGACTTCCACAAGAAAATTTTTTTTGGGGGGGCATATACCCGTGGCCAAGCCAGCTAAGGCCATGGAGGATCCACCATAAATAAAATATCACATGTTTGTATCAAAATGCTTGTCATACTTTAATGTTTCAGATCATCAAACAAATTTAAATATTAGTCAAAGATAACACAAGTAAACACAACAGGGAATTTTTAAATGAAAGATTTTATTATTAAGGGAAAACAAAATCCAAAACTACATGGCCCTGTGTGAAGAAGTGTTTGCCCCTCGTTAAAACTGTGGTTTATCACACCTGAGTTCAATCTCTCTAGCCACACCCAGGCCTGATCACTGCCACACCTGTTCGCAATCAAGAAATCTCTTAAATAGGACCTGCCTGACGAAGTGAAGTAGACCAAAAGATCCTCAAAAGCTAGACATCATCTTTTTTTTTTTTTTTTTTTTTTTTTTGCAAGAAATATAGAAATGGAGGGACATTTTGGTATTTATGTTTATAATGGATTTGTATTTTTCCTTTCTTAGCTGCTTCAGATGTCACAGCTCAGAATAGTCGTGGAGGGTTGAGCGTTCTTGTTGTCCCATCAGCCAATCAGTTGACATTACATAATTTCCCTGTTGCCTGTGATTATTCACGTGTCAATTATGGTTCAAGTGATTGTCTCAAAAACTTAAGTGCGCATAACAGAGTACCCATGAGTAAATTAATTAATCAGGCTTATTTGTTTCATTTTATCCTTTCTTGTTGTAACAGGGTAGAGGGAAAAATTCAGGAAAACAGGCAAAGATCAGAAACCGCAAAAACAGGCAAGGCAAAACAAGGACTCGGAAAGGGGTACAGGCTCAACAAGGAAAACACGGAGACTCGGAAAGGGATACCAGCTAAACAAGGAAAACACGGAGACTCGGAAAGGGGTACCGGCTAAACAAGGAAAACATGGAGACTCGGAAAGGGGTACTGGCTAAACAAGGAAAGCACGGCGACTCGGAAAGGGGTACCGGCTAAACAAGGAAAACACAGAGACTCGGAAAGGGGTACCGGCTAAACAATACTCAGCAGAAAAAGGTGGTTAGAGTGGGTGTTATATAGTGAGTGAGGTGATTAGAAACAGCTGTGTGCAATGAGTGCAAATCAGTGCAGTGTGCAAATCGTGCAAGGAATGATGGGATATGTAGTCCGGGGTGCAATGCAACAGTTTGAGTTGTGCGAGAGTCAATGTAAAGGAAAGGGTGACCTCTGGTGGTGAATTAACGGAAGTCCATGGACCGAATTCGTGACACTTGTCTTACCATTTTTGGATTTTCCGATTGTGATTTGGAGCTGCTCATTGAACTGAACTTTACATTTGACCTTTCCCTGACTATTGTAGACTCTTTGCTCTGGATTTCAACATTTAATTAAAACATCTCTGCACTTCTGCTTCAAGTCCTCTTGGGAGGTTCCTCCTTAAGCTGTAATTATGATGTGATGTACAATGATATGCTTTTGGTTAGAATAAAATAAGGAAATTTTGAATTATTTTTCACTTACTGACAAATAGAAACTTTTAACCACAGGGAATGATGGGAAATGTAGTTTTGATGCTATTCTAAACTAATGTATCACTAAAATGTATTTCAATTTTTCATTAAAATAAACTGTACATTTAACATTCATAATTCTAACGTATTAACAATACAAATTTCCACCAATAATCTTTACCTGACACACCTCCAGCTCAACAATCTGGGGATTTTTGATTTTCATCTGCAGTCATCTCATAATATGATCATTCCAACGTGAACGCAGCAATACATCTTAATTCCGCCCCAGTTCTTGGTTAATTAGAATATCATTGTGTAACATTCTGACAGTCATACTGTGAAACTTTACTTCACCCCAAATGCGTCTTTGTATTAAAAACAGCAGTTGCACATGATGCATCATGTTCTTGTGTCCATCCACACCAGCATGTAGATGTATGTAACACATTCTTTGGCATAACCGCAAAAAGACAATGAACTGATCTCCAGGTGTCTGTGACGTTACGATGGGCGACGTTTCGAGGATGGCGTGATTAATGCTCTGTCAAGGGTTCAGGAGAGAATGTGGTGATGGCTGCGGCATCTGATTTGCATATCTACTCTAAATAAAAGCTGGTGAGTCATTGCTTTGAAGAGTGTTAAGAGGCTCCGTGTGTCAACTTCTGTTGTGCTTTATAGATATCATTATGAGCTCCTGGGAATGCCACTGCGGTGGATTCACGTTTACATTGTCGCACAGCTCTAGAGGTGGTTAGCAGCGATGGCCAGGGGCAACATATGCTTGATTTCTCTCTGGCTTTTTCATTCAGGGTTGTGGGCTGACTGCTTTTAAACTTCAGATTGAAGTAAGCATCAGCTCACAGCTGGAATGATAGTTTATTTTTACTGATAGTGTTTAACCAGAATTGAAAACTGAAAGGACAGTTTTCTCAGAAATGAAAATTCTGTGATCATCTTTTCACCCTAATTTTTGGGTGAACTATCCCTTTAAGACAACCATTATAATTAAAGGATCAGTGAATGGGTGCCGTCAAAATGAGAGTTCAAACATCTGATAAAAGCATCACAATAATCCACAAGGAATCCACACAACTCCAGTCCACCTTTTTTTTTTCTTGTGTAGCAAAAAGCTTCTGGTTTATCCATCATGAAGACGTTTTTTGACTTCAAACCATTGCTTCTGGCTAATAAGAGCCCTCTATCCATAATATTGCTTTCTCCAGTGGAAAAGTTGTCTCGTCTGAATCAGGGGAGAAATATGCACAGATCAAGCACCATTTACAGTACAAGCAAAAACAGTTCTAAAAAATATGTTGGTGGATTTTGATGTGAGAGGACAACAGGGGATGACATTTTTCACTGGAAGAAGCATTATTATGGATAATGTGCTCATATTTTGACCTGACGCAATGGTTTTAAGTCAAAAACATCTAACTGATTAATTCATTTATAACAAACATGCAACTTTTCACTTCACAAGACATTAACTGATGTGCTGAAGTCTTGTGGATTATGTGTATTATTATAATGTTATCAGCTGTTTAACTGTCATTCTGACGGCACCCATTCACTGCAGAGGATCCACTGGTGAACAAGTGATGTTCAAATCTGTTTTGATCAAAAAAACAAACACATCTGCATCTTGGATGGTGGGAGATTAGGTACATTTTTAGCAAATTTTCATTTTTGGGTGGACTATTTCTTTAAGGAAAACTGCTTTGTATTGGAAAACAGTGTATTTGCAGTCCTGTGGCAATAAACTGTTTGCAATATAATGCAGTTCACAGTGTGAATCACAGTGCGTTTCTTGCTCATGAGTCATGACTTCACTTCCGCTATTGTTCTTTCTAGTCTTCCCTCAGAATTGCCAACGGAGTCGTTTATGTTGCAGCTCACTGAACAGAGATAATCATGAGAAATCGACAACCTACACTTTAATTACAGCTCTATAAAACTTGATGCACATTGTAGCAGTGCTCTAAAAACCCAACTTCTAAGACAACTTTCGAGGCTTGACTGCTTTTAGATGTGACGCAATTCACCAGGAGGTGTGGATTTGCCAATCACGTTAACAGATCTGAAAGCTGGAGTGTGGAATTTTCTTGTACATGGCACGTGAAACAAGTGCCGCATTATGATGCAGATGCACACGTACAGCTTTTCCTTGGGGCAAGAAAATGCAGAGGTGTTTTTTGTCCCATTAGAACGGGAATAAAGCCATGATTCTTTGGCATACATATTTTGACTCATAAAACAGGAGATTAACACACTTTATGGATGGAATAAATGAAACCATCTTAGGACCATTTTGAATGTGAGCTTGATTTAAATTCTCTAAACATCAAATCAAATCCAGTCCCTATAGACTGAAGCATCATGAATGCATCTCTTTGAATATGTGGGTGCTTTTATTATAGGTTCCAGCTTCATCAGAATGTAAGAACAGTTCTTCAGGAAGAACAAGGACACACAAAGTGTACTTTTCTGTCGTTTAAGAGCTTTGAGGAAACATTTTTAAAGCAGCCAGTCTGTTCTCTGAGAACACATTCAACTGCTGAGAATTTGCACTCAAATTTTTTGAAGTAGGTGAACTGGAGCAAGTTCCTTGCAAAAAGTTGTGCAAAACACTGCCCCAAGCTTTCATTTCCCATGTGACAATTAGCCCCGCTCTTTTCAGTTTTTAAAATCATAGTCTAATATATGCATCTGCTAATATTTTATAAATAAATAGGCTACTTCAGGTTCTTCTAATTCGAATAGATTATTATTGCTCATTAATGTGTGTTGTGACATGTTTGCAGTAAATGCAATAAACAAACTTCACTATTAATTGCTCTAATGTGCTGCGTGAAAATACAATTAAAACAAAACAAAACATGTTTTTACATCGGCAACTCGCGGTCCTCACTCAGTAATGACATAAACTGATATAATAAAGCTTTAAGTGTGCGCTTCAGAGAGAACGCTGACTCTCCTGAGACGCTGGAGACCTTCTCAATTTTTTGAGATGTCAAAGGAAAATTCAATCCACTGTATTTATTCCCTTCATTTTCAGAGACCGGGGGAGATTCTTTTTAGCGGATCGACATTTTTATTGATTCAGTACCATATTCTGTCCTCATTTCAGAGAGAACATCAAGCTGTGTCTTTTCCCTTCTTGATGTTAAAAGTTGGAAAGAGGCCTGGAGAGGGAACACTTTTTAAGCCTAGACTATAAAGATACGTGCGCCGTTCCCTTGAGAGAGGCTGACTCATCCGACGAGAGCCTGTAACTCATATATCGATAAATTCCACGGCCAATCCACCATCGCTGGCATCTCCTTCTAATTGATCACGGACATCTGTTGTCATTCATTCCCAAACAAGATGTCAGCTTTGTTGACTGCAATCACTTATGCTGATGACTGCTCTCAACAAGTGAAAAATAAACAGTACACTTACTGCAATGAGAGCTCGGCCGAGCATCTCAATATCTTTGCCTCTTTGCTTTGCTTAAATGAAGCTTGTTTTGCTGAGAGGTGTCGTTTCGATTTACGATCACATGGAATTGACTGATTCATGACCCTGCGTCTGTGTAAATCTACAATGTTTCATTAAGTAAATTCAGGTGTCTCAACATTGGGTTCGGATAGGAATGGGTTATTTAGACATTTTTATACATCCCCCACCTCGAGGGCGTGAATGAAACATGATTTGACGTCGAAGAGTCATTTGACGCACAGTGGAGCTTTACGTTTGTTCTTTTTGCACAATTAGCAACTTTAATGTTGGTGATTAATTAACAGCCTAAATCAAACTGATTGATGGGTGCAATCCTCTGATGATCTATTCAGTCTGAAATTTGCAGAGAGAGCTCAAAGTATCAACCTTGGAGCTAATGAACGCCAATTAGTGCAGAAGATGACGTTGGTATGCCTTGTGTACGACCATGTGTTGAAATATCCACATAATGATGTAGATGGAGAAGACCAAGGAGACCTTTTCACACACCAATTAGATAGTTCTTTAATGGCATTGTTCTAAGAATTCCTTTTTTAGACTTCCACCATCATCTCTAGGAAGGGAAACATTTGGCCAAGGTAATTAAGATTTTTAAACCTAGAAGGCGTACTCTATGACTTCTTACGAAACTGGCTGATTTAAATAGATGCTTCTTGGATGGCTTTTGGAGGGCATCCCTGTGCACCGTAGCATTGCACGTTGATTATCCGCTCTAAGGGATGCACACTTCCACATGCATCGGGAGATGCAATTGTTGGCATATTATGTAAATAACACAATGCTGAATGAAGCATAAAGGTGTTTTCTGATCAGTCACTTGGACTCCAAATGCTTATGTGCCCATTAAAGGGATGGTTCATCCGGAAATGAAAATGTGGTCATTATTATTCACCCTCAAGTCATTCCAAACCTGTATGAGTTTCTTTCTTCTGTGGAACATAAAAGAAGATATATTGAAAAATATTTCAGTGGGATTTTTTGTTTTTCCTTACAGTGAAAGTGAATGGGGACCAGTGTTGTTTTGGACCCCGCTGACTTCCATTGTACACTGTAAAAAAATTAATTAAAAAAAGAACAAATGCTACAAATGCTATTTGTAAGTTATTTTACCATTAATGGTGAAAAACTAAATGGTTTAACATTGCATTACATGTAAATTTATTGTAAAATACTATCAAATTAGGTTTTTGCAAGTGAAAACTATGTAATACAGTAAAATTTACGGCAAAAACATTGTATTTTATTTAAAAAGTTTAGTTTCTTCATGTTTTTGTTATCAGTAATGTACATTTGGGTGTTTTTGTGTTACATTTTATGTTTAGTTAATGTTTTTTTTTTACTGTAAATGTAGATGAAGATTTATTACAGTATTTGGATGAAACCAGTTGAAATATTCTTGAAAACATTTGTTTTTGTTCAGCAAAATAAAGAAAGTCATACATGTTTGGTAAATAATGACGGAATTTTCATTTTTGACTGAGCTGTTCCTTCAATTTGAAGTTTTGAAAGCATCTTGTAAAAGGTGCAACCTAGCAAAAGGAATTGGGTTTTTGATTTTTACCTACACTCTTAAAAATAATGGTTCCAAAAGAGGGGTTTCATGGTGATGCCATAGATGAACCATTTTTGGTTCACCAAAGAACCTGTCAGTGAACAGCTCTAAAAATAACCATTTTTATCTTAGTGTGAAGAACATTTAATAAAACATTTCTAAAAAACCCTTTTGTCCTATAGACCTTTTTCAGCGCTGTTCTCATTGTCTTCTGTCTTCTGTTATGACATCCACTTAGAATGTACATGATACCATTTGTTAACTCCACAATAAGTAAATCCTCTTCACCAGAATTACTCTTCAACATTGATGCCGTAGAGGTACCGCAAAAACTGAATTTCAAAGACAGAATTCTAAAGATGGTTGCACACTTGTTTCTCTGATGCATATGGTCAATTAAGAACCTTTTGTGCCATGTTCTTCATGGAAAAATCAGTTCCAGTAAAGAACTTTTTTAAATGTACAGTATATGCCACAATGGTACATAACTGCAAACACACACTGTAAAAAAAAATCTGTGACATTTACGGTAAAATTCCGGCAGCTGCGGTTGCCAGAACTTCATCGCAAAAAATATGGTAGCAACATTTTAGGTTTTACAAATTCACAATAAAATACCTTATTTCATTAACTGATGTAATGTTAATAAACCAACATATTGAAGTAATATCTGTTTTGAACCATTGTAATGCACTGATAACCACCAAAAACTGGTGATGATGAGAAAGTCACACAATGAACCAAAGCTCATCACAAACAGCTTTTCTACGAGCTGAGGAGGGCAATACTTATATATTGAAGGTGCACAGTGTCATTCACACTAACACTAAACCCCATCATGGTGACACACATGATACAGAAATAATGCAATAAACATTAATTTAACAACATTATATGTAAGATTAAACCCTAATGTACACAACTGATAAGAAAAAACTAAGAAGAAACATGTTATTTCAACAACAAAAAATCAAATATGAAGTGTCATGCAGGGAATTCTGAGAGTGTCAATTTACGTTTTTTCACTGTAAATTATTCAATTACTTTTTCTTTTTCACTTCCAAAAACTGTATTTTTAACAGTATTTTACTGTAAAATTACATTAAATATAATTACATTTATTCACCGAATATAGTATGGAAACTTACTGCTAACCAGTTAACAGGTTTTTACTGTAGCATTTTTACAGCCTTTTACTGTTAAAATCACAATCATTTTTTACAGTGCAGTATTGCCTCAAAAATACCCAGTGAAATGAGAATGTACACAACTGATAAGAAAAAACTAAGAAGAAACATGTTATTTCAACAACAAAAAATCAAATATGAAGTGTCATGCAGGGAATTCTGAGAGTGTCAATTTACGTTTTTTCACTGTAAATTATTCAATTACTTTTTCTTTTTCACTTCCAAAAACTGTATTTTTAACAGTATTTTACTGTAAAATTACATTAAATATAATTACATTTATTCACCGAATATAGTATGGAAACTTACTGCTAACCAGTTAACAGGTTTTTACTGTAGCATTTTTACAGCCTTTTACTGTTAAAATCACAATCATTTTTTACAGTGCAGTATTGCCTCAAAAATACCCAGTGAAATGAGAATGTCTGAAGTTTTGGAACAGTATGGAAATGATGTACTTAATCATGTTAGGCAACACACAGGGATGAAGACGAACAGCAGAATGAAGGAGCGGAGTGAATATGATGCTCCTAATCAGTGCAGAGTCGCGTGTGTGTGTGTGGGAAGGGGCAGTGACAGGGCAAAGCTGCACACTCTCTGTGTGCTCACGGAGGGAAAAGGCCACAAATCATTGATTCTGTGTCACTGAAACATTCCCACGGGATCGAATGCCCTATTTAGAGAAGACACCAAATGAGTTGAGGGCAATGCTGGTCAATTTTGCTCAGTGATAAATCGAGAGAAGTCAGGATATTTAATATTTATGTTCTGTTAAGCATTTTATAAGGTTTACAAACTATATTTTGGGTTTTTTCACCCAAAACTATTAAGATGCTAATATTCAAAACATTCAATGTGATCCGCAACTACTAAAACAAAACTGCTTCTACCCGACCTGACCCTTAAAATGGCTTTCATTGTTGTTACCTAATGTTGTGAGATTGATTCCCTTGTATTAAATAATGTATTTGAGTTGAATAAAGCTTATTACATTTAGGTTACCTAACAAAAAAGTGTGACGTTTTTTCTGACGAAACTGCCCTGAACAAAACATGTTTACAGTCCAATGCTGTGTCTCCAAAGCATTTTAGTTTAAAAGCTGCTGCACAAAAGAAAATTAAGTACACTTTGGATAAAATATTCATGGAATTGCGCTTAGTAATGCAGTTAGTTGGCGAAGATTTGTGGTGTAAGCCTGAAAGGTTTTGCAGTAAACAATTATTGCGTGCAGTGCCAAATTTAACTACAAAGTTATGATTTTCATAATATGATGTTCATTAATTTTTTGTGTACTAACATAAAAATATTTTGCAGTACCCAAATTATACTTAAAAACGTATACAATTGAAATACCCGTGAATGACATACACTTATAGTACGCTTTTTATTGGGATGCTTACAGACATATGTTTAATGCTGCAGGCCTTCTTTAAATCTTAAAGTCTTTTTAACAAATTCAGTGGGTCTGGAAGCCAGCAGCAAGCCCTAAAGGTATTCTTAAGAAAAAAAGGCACCTTGACGTACAAAGAAACAAAAAGCTGATGTGTTTTTTCAGTGGTGCTTTTTTAAACAGTGACGCTTCACCCCATATCTTGTTCAATTGAGTTGTAGATCACGATTTCTGTCTGTAACGAATCTGAAATTGTTATTCACAGTTATTGTCTTCAGGGATATTATTCACATTCATTTTTTGCTTTGATATTGTTTTCTTCTAGTGTTCCCAAAAGAGTGTCTTCAGATGCTTCTTCATGAAGATTTCAATGGATTCTGCTGTTCAGGTGAAGTAAATTTTTAATAGCAAATACATAGTATTCTAAAATAACCCTATTTTGCATAGAAAAAGACGCATGTTTGCTTTGAAAACGATAGTGATGACGATATTTCAACACTATTCCAGCACATTTACAGTGGGTGGTTTGTGAATATGACACAGGTTTTTGCAAATGCTGTTTATTGAACTCAACCCATGTTGTTTATCTCTATGTACTATAAATCTTTACTGTTTTCTAGTATAATAGTCTCATGCTAAAATTATTTTAGTATGAAAGACAAGGAGGACCTCAGGACTTTAGTTTACAGGATATCTCGGCTATATAAAGATGTCAGTGCAGTGGACTAAAATGTATGATTGATTCTTATGTCGAGTCCAAAGTATTCTCATGAGGGCTACTCATGTCACGTCATATCAAATCATCATGTCACAGACCAACTAGAGAATGTGTCAGGCCCAGGAAATCGCAAAGCCAGAAGTGTCAGAAAAAGGTAAAAGACAGGGTTCCTACACTGTCTGTGACAGGTACTCAAAACTGGACGAGTTAGATGAAACCAGAAAGGGATGGGTGCAATAGAGCATGGTGTTCCTGGCAGAATATCCATGCCTCATCATCTCAAGGTGATTCAACAACAAACGCCAACAGTGAAGAATGTGGCAAAGTGGAATCTGGACTTGGAAAAGGATTTTGTTCAGTCAGAGTGAATTTATTTGATGAACTACAACTTTACAAACATGTGAAGAATGATCCATGTGTAAAAACAAAACAAAAGGAAATTTTACAAACAGGTTACAAAATAAGGACCTGAAAATGAAAGTTCTGTCAGGACCACTATCGTCAAAGATGATTGACAATTAGCATACAGTTTGGATTGGCGGTATGGTTCCGTTCTGGGCAAGAACTCCCTGCGCATCCATGCAGCCTACCATGGATGAGAGCAGGGAGAGCAGCGATAACCCCGCCAAGGGTAAACAGAACAGAACCAACATAAATGTATGCAGATATCGTTAAAGTTCAATAATGTTATGTACACATTTTAGAATTAGTCTGATTCAAAGGAGAATCAGAAGGCTGAATCCTGACTGACAGAGGAGGAGTTGGGGATGGAGGAGGGTAATTAGCTATTGAGCAAAGCGAAAACTGCTGATACTACTGCGGGACCTTATATATGAATGCTTAGATAGGTGTCGTATTCCCATAGGTTGATGGGGATCAGCTGAGAGTCAGCTGATGCGAGCTTGACTAACGTGACCTGCCAGAACTAACGCTACGCTCGATTCTTTTTTTTTATGGCCCAAGCATCGATGGTGAAAGGACTCACTTGGTTGGAATTTACTTTTTTCATTTATTTCATTTATTTTTAGCAGGTGTTAAAGGAGGACCTCAAAAGAGGTCAAGTGAAATAGAAATATTTTATATTAAAAATATTCAGTATGTTTAAAGAATTATTAAGCATTTATATTTATGAAACCCTTTTTTAGGGCCCAAGCACCGATGATGCAAGGACTCGTTTGATTTTTTTTCATTTATTTTTAGCAAGTGTAAAAGGAGGACCTCAAAAGGAGGTCAAGTGAAATATAAATATTTTATATTAAATATACAATGTTTAAAGAACTAGCATTTATATTTTATTTAGTGTTAAACATTGTTAATATATGAAAATATATTTGTAATAATTTGTCTTAAAATAATAACTGTGATAAGGTTGAATTTTTCTTGTATTATTGCCATGCTGTGGGTCCAAATATAGAGTTTTTTAAGGACCAATTCTCACTTTAACTAGCATGCATATTACTAGTATTTTGGTTGTTTATTAGTACTTAGCACTTATTAATGCCTTATTCTGCATAACCATATTCTACATCCCTTAATCCTACTCCATACCTAAACCTAACATCTACCTGACTAACAATTAATAAATGACAAATTATGAGTTTATTGAGGCAAAATTTGTAGTTAATAGTGAGAACTGGACCTTAAAATATAGTGTGGCCTTTTTTAAAAAAATGGAGGGAAATCATGCAGAGCTCTTTAAAATTGTTTGTTTATTTTAATATTAATGAATTGAACGTCAGTTCAACCGGTTTTGAGGTAATGGCAAAATGTCTAGACATGTAAATAATATACCATAAATTGCTGAGATTGAAGTGATGGCCATTGTCTGTACAGACTGTGACCAAGATACATATAACTAAGAATGCTTTTAAAAAAGATAAAAATACAGTCATAAATCCCTGCTGTATAAACAATTCAAAAGAACAGTGCTTAAAATAGCAAAATAGAAGAACTTATCATTCATGAATTATAACTGCACTGTATTCATATTAGCTGTAAACTAATGCATTTCTTAATGAACGGACCTGTGGGTGGCAGAACAAAAGATACATTTCAGCTCTTTTGTAATACACAGGAAAATCTTTGTTCCTTCTACACAATTAGACATGCCTTCCCAAAATATCCATCAAAATAACAAAGCTTTCTATTTTAGAACAACAAGCTTCAAATTATAAATGGAAACCTTAATTAGGCTCAGATATGTAATATATTCAAAGTAACAAATCAAAGATGCATGCGGAGACCATCAGCGCTCACTCTGAATGAATAATTAAGCCAGATGATATTTTGCTTATGTTTGACGCTGTGTGTGACTTTGGCGTACCCGTGCTGATCCAGTTGGATTCAGAGTATTGTGGCCTGAGGGGTGAGACGGCCGCTCAGAGCCCTGACCTCATCTGCTCTCCCTGACAGCCAAGAGCTCTTTGTATTTTAAGAGACTTTAATGGACTCACTGCTCTCAATGAAATTTCCAAATAGAGCAGATTTTGCATGCACCTAAAGGACAGTTGGCTGATGGGGTTGCAGTGACATTATTTTGGAGCTCTGTTTTTTTTTTTTTATAACTTTCCACTGGTTGGACGATAATCCTGGATGACATTTACGCACCCATGAGCAATTGAATTTTAACAAGCTTATTAAAACTTATAGGGTACAGCTTATGAATTTAGACATCTCTGTCAGACAATAAAGTCTCTGCCATATTTGCATTATGATTCAATTCATTTCAGATTAAAGACTAGTACAGTCCTTATAGTGTCAGCAGTAAAGCGTGCAATCAGTGGACACTTTGTTATCCCATAAACCCACCAGAGCTCAAGCGGCCAACAGATATATAAAAAAACGTCAATAGTGAAGTTCTTCATCAAATTCAGTACATACTGTACTATTAATGTTCAAAGCCTAACTAATAAGTTAAAAAGTTAATCAATACAATATATATATATATACAGTGGGGAAAAAAAGTATTTAGTCAGCCACCAATTGTGCAAGTTCTCCCACTTAAAAAGATGAGAGAGTTTGTGTGTGTATATAATATATACTATATATATATATATATATATATATATATATATATATATATATATATATATATATATATAGTATATACAGTATATATATATATATTAATGTTTAATATATGAATATATTATTGTTTTATAAAAATATTTATTACTATTATTATTATTATTAATAATAATAATAATAATAAGAAGAAGAAGAAGAATTGTGCTATATTTATATTTAAAGAAAATCCTAAGGTTTTTAATCAAATTTACAAATCCTCCCCAAAAAATGAATAATATAACAACGACATCAACAGCAGCAATACTCAAATACATTTAACGCTCAAAAACAATTTAAAAATGCGCAGTATAACGTTATATGATAGCAGCATGAATAATTTAATAAGACTGCAAACAATCAAACAGATGTTTGTTAAGACAGAATCTACTCTGTAAAATGCAGTGGTCGATTAAACAGGTCATAATAGAAAGTTGTTTTAACAAAACTAATGACCCGGTAAGTGAGATGCACAGTGATATGATGGAAAAAAGGTCAAATCTGTCAATATAATAGAAGAAAACACGACTAGAACACTGTGTTGACGAATCACTGAATGCCAGAATTTATTACTATTATTATTATTATTAATAATAATAATAATAATAAGAAGAAGAAGAAGAATTGTGCTATATTTATATTTAAAGAAAATCCTAAGGTTTTTAATCAAATTTAGTAGTCCAGCCTAGAAATGACAAGGGCCTGGACAAGAAGTTGAGCAGTATGCTCCGTAAGGAAGGGCCTGATTTTTCTGATGTTGTGCAATGCAAACCTGCAAGATCGAGCAGTTTTTCCAATGTGGTCTTTGAAAGTCACCTGGTCATCAAAGATTACAACAAGATTTCTGACCGAACTTGATGGGGTAGAATGGAAGTAAAATAATGACAAATGTCTTTGAAACAAAAAAGCACGTTGAATTGCACTAACTGAAGAAAAGATTTTTCTGATGTTGTGCAATGCAAACCTGCAAGATCGAGCAGTTTTTCCAATGTGGTCTTTGAAAGTCACCTGGTCATCAAAGATTACAACAAGATTTCTGACCGAACTTGATGGGGTAGAATGGAAGTAAAATAATGTCAAATGTCTTTGAAACAAAAAAGCACGTTGAATTGCACTAACTGAAGAAAAAATGCATTGCATTAACAGTGCTTGCATTTTAATGCCTTGTATTTTCAAAGACATTTGTCATTATTTTACTTCCATAGGGTAGGTCTATTTATTTATGAATCTAACTGGATGGTGAAATCATACTGTAGAGTTGGAGAGGCAGGGAAGACCAGGAGCTTAGTCTTTGCCAAGTTGACCTGTAGGTGATGTTCATTTATCCATGCCAAAATTATGTTCTCCAGGAAGCCTGAAATACGTGCAGCTACCATTGGATCATCTAGCTAAAATATGTTATAAGGAGAAGAGAAGGGGTTCAAGAACTGATCCCTGAGGAACCCCAGTGACCCAGTGACTTTGGATACCTCCCTTTATTACATATTATATAAAATATTTAAGTAAAGTGCCATATGCAAATATTTAAAGGGGTCATATGATGCTGCTAAAAAGAACATTATTTTGTGTATTTGGTGTAATGAAATGTGTTTATGCGGTTTGAGGTTCAAAAAACACATCATTTTCCACATACTGTACATTATTGTTTCTCCTCTATGCCCCGCCTTTCTGAAACGCGTCGATTTTTTCAAAGCTCATTGGTCTGAAAAAGCAAGGTGTGCTGTGATTGGCCAGCTATCCAGTGCGTTGTGATTGGCCGAATACCTCAAGCGTGTGACGGAAATGTTACGCCTCTTACCATATTGTGATGATGCCCTGTCAGGCCGGAGCGATGATTCAAAAACATGAAAACCCATTATAAACGAGGCATTCGTTGCATCCAGTGGGGACATAATTATGGATTATAATGACTTATACTGTCTTTTTACGCGTTGCGTTGCATTGCGCCACATAACCATAAAACCATGTCTGCATTTGTGATCGGAGAAATGACAAACAACAAGCCCTACTCTACACTGCCCAAAAAACTCGCTTTAAATATATAAAATATAAAAACTCTTTAAATATAAAAAACGTACTTACAGTCTTTGAGTCAGAACAGCCGGCATTGTAGTCTACTCTACCAGGATCAGGAAACGGTCCTCCATAAAATGCGCTGCACACATCTGAATATTTGGGTTGAACTGTTCTGGAACAGTGTTGTAAATACAACTTAACCACTGATTTCTAGTCGTGTCCATTTTTGGAAGGCCAAACAAAGTAGTTTCGCTTTCACAACGAAACACATGGCGGCCGGCCTAGAGTGAGCAGAGGCCGGGGGCTAGAGTGAGCAGAGGCGATGGGCTTGAGAACGGTGCGGCTGTCGGATTCGACAAAGGAGCGTCCGGAGGGCTTGCGGCAACCACATGTGACGACCCCGGGCTGGACTCCGCTTCGTCCACGATGAAAGCAAAAGTTGTTGTATTTCCTCAGCAACCAGCACGGATCAGCTCCAGGCATGACGAAGCGGATATCGTCCTCATTTGGAAGGCCAAACAAAGTAGTTTCACTTTCACAACGAAACACACAGTGCCTTCAGGGGCAGCAACAACAATACTACAGCGAGAATAAAAGTTACGCCTTCTTTCTTTGCATGAACATTTGGGCGGCGTTATGCAAATCTTCCCAGATAGTGACGTAGGTATGTGGGGGCGTGTTAGAACGAGCCGTTTTAGGTAGGTGTGCCTGACTCTTAACTTTTATAAAGAATATCTCTTTGGATTTGAGATTTTAGTCTTTGCAACTTTACCGATCTTCTTTATGCACCAAGAGCTTGTAACACTCCAAAGAGAAAGAAAAAATTGAAATCGCATCATATGACCCCTTTAAATATTAATATTAAAATATTAGTTTGCCTAAAATATTAACGTTTTATATCAATCAATTTTAAATAATAAATAAAGTGTTATAGCTACAGTAACAATAAAGTTATAATATTGACATTTGAGAAGTTTTTGAGTTCTTCATCAAATTCAGTACATATGAAGTTATGGGAATTTGGACATAACCTATAAAAATAGGATAATAAAGTTAAGTCTTTCACTTAACAACAGCATGGTGTCTTTAAACATCTGAGTGTGCTGTTTTTAAACATCTCCTGGTGTTATTAAAATGCGGCTGAAAACCAGGAGGAAGCCAATATTGTGCGTTTTCAGAATTCAATTAAAGACACCAATTCATATCGGCAAACACCCCATTGAGAAGACAGATGAGCCCTTATATTGAGTCAGACCCCAGTCTATTTGGAGCAAGGAGATCAGCAGGCTCTCTGAGCCTCTTTAAACTCATTTATAGTACTGACAACCTTTATTGATATCGCCTCACAGCTGACCAGAATAGACTATATCTGTTGACGACGATGCGCAGCTTAACGGCGTCATTGTTAACAGCACTGCCGTAATCCGATGCAATTACAAGGATGAAAGTGAAGTGTCTTATGGCATTGTGAGTAACAAATGAGGTAAAGAGTTGAATGAGCTTGAATGGAGAGTCAAATGATACTCTGTTAGAGTATTAAACCTATCAGGAGCAAGATGTAATGTTTCTCTGACTCTCTGAAGTGTGTCAGGTTTTTTCTTTAGAACCGCTGGTAAACATATGACACATCATATGCCTTATACACCAGTGAAAACCACACGAAGCGCTAGTATGGATTCGATGTGCCGGGCCCACGGCACTTCCTGTGTTTCATTACGTGGCATGTTTTGTTATCCACTTCCGGACATTGATTTGAAATCGTAGTGACATCGATGACCACGAGCGAATTTGTGAATTTTGCGGCGAGGTGGTATGTTGGATTTGTGTCAGTAAGCAGCCACATGTCATGATGGGACTTGACACCGGGCCTGAAGGGAGGAGGAAAATGGCTCTGCTTTATTTTGTGGAGAAACGCTTAAGCTTTTGACCTCATCATTTGTTTGAACGCTTCATACAATCGATCAGAATGAGAACTCCCACGCAGCAGATAAAGTATTCAGTCTGAAACATCAATGAATGTCAGGAATTGCTTCATAGAGGTGTTTTGTCTAACTTTTAGGATCACACAGACGTGGGGCGAATATAATAATAATTAATTTACCGAGTGAATCACCGGCGTAAATTTGAGTGGATTAGGGACTAGGTGCGTTGAGGAGCTCGAAATAGAACCAAGATGTCTGCCGCCTTCTTCATCTGTCAGCTTTATTGTAGATGGATGCAGTCATTATCCATAATAACGTTATTCTTGGGATGAATCCACTCTTCTTGTTAACCGTCAGCCTTATTCCCCTGAGCCTTCCCCATCCCACATATCATAAATGTAATGGCGCTTTCCAAAAATAGGGTGCAAATTGGTGCCCCATGACTTTTTTTAAAAACCGTTACAGGCACAAATTCCATGCTTTTATTGTAAGAACTGGAAATGTTAGATAACCATGAAATGTTAGTTAGTTCAAAACACATCAAATGTGTGTATCCCTCCTTTGGCCTCTCCATATTTCTTGATTTTATGATTGTATCCAACAATTATAATCACACAACAATGTCCTAATTTTGACCTGATTTATTGAATTTTCATTCATTGTAATATTTTACTTTATTTTATATAAAAGAATAAAACATAAAACAGTTCATACACTGAAAAAAATTGTGTACATTAAAAAAAATGTAAGCCTTTTTAATGTATGCAATTTAATTAATAGTACAATTCCATCAAATTGAATTGAATAATCCTTATGTATTTTAATTGAATAATTGAGTAAGGATTGTTCAATTAATCAGTTCAAATATGTAAGGATTATTCAATTCAATTTGATGGAATTTTACTATTAATTAAATTGCGTAAATCTATTTTTATTTTGTTTATTTATTTAAAAATTGCGTAAATCTTAAAAAAGTTTTTTTTTGAGTGTAGGATTTACTTTTCACTCAAAAATTGCTCAAATATACTAAAATTCTAAATTCTACACTATATGTTTTCAGTGTATGAGATGTTTCTATTCTATTCTTTTTATATAAAGTAAAATACTACAATGAATTGAATGCAATTCAACATATTAGGTCAACATTTTGCGATTTGTGATCTAATCATTTCTGAGTGAAAATTGTTTCAAAGTAAAATTTACACTGCTGTTTTCAGTGTATGAGCTGTTAAATGGTCTGTTTTTTTTATATATATATATAACAAAACAATTTCTTTCACTGATCATCTGTTCAGAAAAAAAAGCATTTTCAAACCTTGGTTTGTATCCTATTCATTGAAAGTGCCTAATAATTCTTATTTTTGCATGGTGAAAATGTTTACAACCAATTCACTTCTTTTTTCTATTTTTATGGAAACCTACATGTCTGGATGAAAGGACAAAGCAACAACATGGAATTTCCATTCAAACCTTTTGGGAAACATGTAACCTCTATTTCTTTACACTTGTTAGCATGTATTGTCTAGAAGCTGATTGGGACGCTGTCTGATTGGCATTCTGAAAGCAGGTGTAAAGGGGCTGGGGCCAAGTGTTCCATCTCCCAGCCTCCCTCATGGCCAGAGCAGAGCTAGGGGGGAGGACAGCACTTGACAGCAGTGACTGCGAGAGTGACGTGGTCCTGCCGCTGAGCATCTGTAATCACCGGGACCCAAAGCTCTGTCTGTGCTGCCTGGATAAGTGACACCCACTAGAACATCGCCTGAAGTTCACCACGCCTGTGTGCCTGTGGCTGCAACAACTGAACAACCTGCGCTTTAGTGTGACGTAGGCTATTTGATCGATTTTACTTGGAATGTGATCAAATGATTGATTATTGCAGTCACACCACTTTAAAATGCATCTTTGGTCATTAGAGATAAATATTCAATTAAGCAAAGATCAATAATGTGACCAAATATTCAAACTCAGTCAGTGAAATGCCACATTTGGCCAAACACTTAAGATTATAGATTTATGACAGAAAAGTATAAAGTTGTATAATTTGAATTGAGTCAGTGTAAGAAGTATTTAATAAATTCAAGGGCTTTTACTTTTTTTCTGTCAGTTATTTTAATTGAGTGTCATTTTGTCAGTTGACGTTTGTCGCGTAATTTGGCGCCCTCAGCTAACCGTCAAGCACAAATAAGGCTAATTTGGCGTCCTCAGTTAACAGTCTGAACTGTCTGAATCACAATTTAAACCAAACACTACAGGGTTTAGTAATATATTTCTGATATGTAAATCTATAAAAAGTAATAAATTGTAACAATACTCATGCTTTGTCTAGGTATGATCCCATGGCGATCTTAACTGGAAGCGCTCGAGTTGCCATGGTTACTTCGTCGGTTGAACGGGACTTCTGTTCGCGAAAGTCTGTTTAGTAACTTACAAATCTAACTTTTACGGAACTTTTGTTAAATAAAATACGTACTTTTAAGACCCTTTCCCTAAACGTTTATTTTGACTTCCTTTGAGGGGTTTCAAGTCGTAATTATGGAGCCTCGTAATATGTTTCATATTTTAGATTATAAAGACATAAAGCTTTCAAATATTAACTATAGGACAGTGTTCTAAATATTCCAAAAAGATGGGAGAAGATCAATATAGAGGATCCTAAAATAGCCCTGGTTTTATATGCATCTTCTTTCACACACATACACACTCAAGGACTCACACACACACCTCGATGACTCATTCAAACCGAAAACTGTTCACTTACGTTCATTCAAGTCAACTCTCTCTCCCCTCTGCGCAGACGCAAGCTACTAAATGCGTGACACTTGTCGCTGGCCGTGCCTATATAAACGCAAACTCCAGCCTTCCTTTGAAGAAGTCCTAAAAGTAATAACTTGGTAGGCACCAACTGGAAGACAGACGCTCCTCGCAAAGTTCAAAAACCATCCAAGGATATATCATTTACGCACAGGTACGCAACATCTTATCTGGAATAAGACTGCTGATATTGAGGTAGCCTAGTAAACGTTACGTAATAACATCTTACACTGATAATCTTTATTCTAGTTAGTTTGTATTGCTGTAGATGAGTCCTCGTGTTTTGCGCACAATGAGGCACTGAGCTCTCCAACTTTAAAGCGCGCGTAAATGCCCAAGTGGACTTAGAAATATACATTTGTGCAATGCAATTATGAATGCGAATGTGCAGTAACAAATTGCATCTGTCAAGATTTGAGCTTTGTCCCAGGGTGCGCAAAACAGTTGCTGAGAAGTTGAAATCGTGCGCATAATTGACTCACTTCTCCCGCAGATTCTCCTCGCCACTTTTTGACATGAAGCTCAATTTTCTCGTCACCACCGTGGCTCTGCTCGTTGCCTTTCCACCACCGTATGAATGTAGAGCCATCGAAAGCAGCTCCAACCAGCAAGCCACGGACCCCGATGGAGAGCGACAGTCCCCGCCGGTTTTGGCACGCTTAGGGGAGGAGTACTTCATCCGGCTCGGTAACAGAAACCAGAATTCTCCCCGATCCCCAGGCGACAGCTTCCCCGAGACATCCCAGTATTCCAAAAGAGCACTGCAGCTCCAGTTAACGCAGCGTCTGTTGGAGGGGAAAGTTGGAAACATCGGCCGCTTGGATGGCAATTACGCGCTCCGGGCGCTCGATTCAGTGGAGAGAGAGCGCAGGTCGGAGGAGCCACCGATTTCCCTGGATCTGACCTTTCATCTGCTACGAGAAGTACTGGAGATGGCCAGAGCCGAACAAATGGCCCAGCAAGCTCACAGCAACCGCAAAATGATGGAAATATTCGGGAAGTAACCATGAGCAAACCCATCAGCCAAAGATATTTTTACATTTAGCACAAACATGAATATTCTGTACCATAGTGCTGCTTTTCCATCATGATCTATTTATACCGGTGACTTATTTATTTGTAGATATTTCAATGAAGGCGAATAGAGTACAGTAGGTGTATATGAAGCGCTGTCATCACTCTCCATCAATGTTATTGTATAAGTGATCATTCAGAACTGTAGATTAAGAAAACGTTTGAGTTTCTTAAAAAAATACTATTTTCCAGTACTGTATTATTTTATCTGACAGACTTGAGTTTCATTGTGACATACAGTACATTGTCTAAGTTTGTTAATAAACTAATGAGCAACCATTAATTTTTGTTGTGCAAGAGAATGTCTTATATTTATATTTTTCAATAAAACTTTGAAAGCCAGTTTGACACCTCTTGTCTAGATTATTGACATGAAAAAGGGATTAAATAATTAAAAATACCTCTACTTATATTTCACAGTCATCAAGTGTATTTATCAATGCATGAACATGTTTTCAATATGTCTGCAAACTTCTAACTTTAAGAATCAATAAATGAGGGTAATCCAAAGATGATTGACAGCCAAGGCATCTTGTTCCTGAGTGGTTTAACCAGGGGTAGAACAATTCTTTATATAAAATATTTAATCTATAATTTATTAATTACAATTAAAAAGGGTAAACATTCTTATATTACAAGAATGTAATTTTTACCACATACCTTCAAAAAATGGAACCTAAAAACAAGCTCAAAAACAAGTCATAAACACATATATGGTACCTCAGAATATATTGCACATATACACTGAATCATTCAATCAATATACTTGCTGAAGCTCAATGACACTAATGTACTTTTTCAAAAAAAGACATCAAAATAGAATTTTTCCTGGACTTGGCAGCGTGTCGTGGGGGGGGGGGGGGTTCCCTGAGTAGACATGACCATTATGACAAAGGCAACTGATTATCAAATGCAGTATAAACACTGGTGCTGACTGAAACGTTTCACACCAAACCAAATAACTGATGAGTGGTGACTCATTCTATACAGCAACTGGAGAGCTTGGGTGTAGTTTCACTGAACCATGTCCTAAAGTCAACGGCTGAAGCACATCCAAATCCGATCAATAACTCAAATGTGCACTAACAAGGCACTCAGAACATTTCAACCTTATGTTTTTTACGTAGCACCACAGAATGCACATCACTTCGACTAGGATTCATTCATTGCAAAGGTGGAAGCCACACATGGTGAGCCGAGTGTTGTTTTGGGGTTGTGCTCCCTGGACCTCATTAAGTTGGTTGTAGCCATTCTCTGTGTGAAGCCAGCAACAGAAGCACATCCTGTCACTGATCACCCTCCACTGGGCCAGAATATATGGATTACGCAATGTCCTGGCATCGTTATTTCAGCTCGACCACCGAGATGTGCGAACAACACTTATTTACTCTTCGCCTACAAGACCAGGGGAAGACAATCCTGTGAGCAAAGAGACGAGGCGATTACTTCCACGGATGTTCCTTCATGTAGATTAGGCATCTGCTGTATATGTGATACACCAATGCTTTTGGAACTGAACTGGATGCTGATTTGAATTAAATCTGTTACAAATGATTACACTACATGAGGGTAACCTTTTATTTGACGTTGACGTTTATAAATATGAAATCCAGAGAACATTTCAAGCGAATCATGTCATTCATAACTCAAATACCACTGCCGTGCCAACTGCAATGAAATACCACGCGAACACTCCCTACGCAGTAAACAACACCACAAATCTTGGAAGGGTTTCTTAAGTCATCTCCAATTATATTTAGTCATCTAGTGACTTTTCTTAAGCAGTTACTGAAACAGAAACAGTACCAGCACTGGTAAAATAGTCTGTTTTTAAAATGTAGGTGTCCATATTGTTTTGTATATGCCAACAGCTTGCAAAATGAATGCTGGATCAATATTTGTGTTGGCATGTGCACTTTGTGGAGTTAGGATGATGTGGTGGGTCTGCGTGTGCTCAGGGGTTGTGGGGGAAGAAGGGGCGGAAGGGCTTCATTCAGTGAGTCCACTTCTCCCGAGGCTGTTTGCCATGCTCGGCCGTCCGCATCGACAGCCACCTCATCCTCGTCCTCCTCCTCTTCATCATCCTCTGCAAACAATGAGAGTTTAAAGGAATACTTCACCCAAAAATCCAAATTTGTGGAAAATGTACTCACCCTCGGGCCATCTAAGATTTAAATGAGTTTGTTACTTCATCGTAACAGATTTGGAGAAATTTAGCATTACATAACTTGCTCACCAATAGATCATCTGCAGTGAATGGGTGCCGTCAGAATGAGAGTCCAAACAGCTGATTAAAACATTACAATAATCCATAAGTAATCCACATGACTCCAGCCTATCGGTTAACATCTTGTGAAGTGAAAAGCTGTGTTTGTAAGAAATAATCCTTAAGGTGTTTTAACTTTAAACGGGCCAAAATACCAGTCTATAATCCATAATAACGCTTCCTCCAGTTAAAAAGTTCACTGCGTGTTGTCATCTCGCATCAAAATTCACTGACATATTTGTTTTCAGCGCTATCAAACGATTGATTAATCACATCCAAAATAAACGTTTTTGTCTACATAATATATGTATGTGTACTGTGTATAATTATGTATATATAAATACACACATACAGTATATATTTTGAAAATATTTACATGTGTTTACTTGTATTAATTTATATTCATATAATTTATATTATATAAAAATATTTTTTTTTCTTAAATATATACATGCATGTGTATGTATTTATATATACATAATAAATATACACAGTACACACCCATATGTTTTGCAAACAAAAACTTTTATTTTGGATGCGATTAATTGTTTGACAGCACTAATTTGTTTAGAACTGTTTTTTGCTTGTAAACGATGCTTGATTTCTGCATATTTCTCTCCTGTTTTAGACTTTTTCACTGGAGAAAGCAATATTATGAATAGAGAACTCGTGTTTTAGCCAGAAGCAAAGATTTTAAGATAAAAATGACTTGATGGATTTGTTTCTTACAAACATGCAGCTTTTAACTTTACAAGACGTTAATTGATGAACTGGAGTTGTGTGGATTACTTATTGTGATGTTTTTATCAGCTGTTTGGACTCTCATTCTGACGGCACCCATTCACTGATGAGGATCTATTGGTGAGCAAGAGATGTAATGCTAAATTTCTCCAAATCTGTTATGATGGAAAAAACTAACTCATTTACATACTGAATGGCATGAAGGTGAGTAAACTTTTAGCAAATTTAGATTTTTAAGTGAACTATTCCTTTCACATATGAAATGGAAAGGTGCATTTTCTCGACCCAATCTGAACATGAAGATACCATCAACCTCATACTGATTATATACAATACTGACAGTTTTTACACCATGTTTCTGATTGAGTTTAGTAAATTTGACTGACAAATCTGATTAATATACTGAAAAGCAAGGCTGGCTTTTGAACTGGCTGCTCATTGAGTCACAGTCTGAAAACATGCTTAAGAGGCTTCTAAACAGCACATGAAAACGTTATTTTCAAAATCAATTCAACAAGCTAACTTGATTTAAACCCACACATGTTGATAGTCAAAGTTGAATCAGGTTAATGAGCATTTCAGGTGAGTTGTACCTCTGGCGAAGTCAATATTGCGTAGGGCCCTGTCCTCTCTTTTGAAGCTTACAGAGTAATGATCCATGTTCTCATAGCCGCGCTCCACTCTCTCCAGGTGCGAGGTATTCGATGCCTCTGCAATTCTAGCAAACAAGAAATCAATTTGTGTGTTTGTTCAAAATACACATTAATGTCGCAGAAAGGATCAACACTTACTTTTGCAAGAGGGGTTTGGTATTCTGTATGGCATGTGTGAAAGAAAAAGAGATTATTTATTGATAACACAAATTATGTATAAAATATACTGAATTTCTGCAGGGTTCCCACAAATTTTTATCAATCTTTTTTTTTTAATATCATTCAGCGCTTACATGGATTTCCATGCCAGTCTTTTGAATACATGGATTTAAACAATTATAATGAATAGTGTATGAATGCCTCCAATAAGACCCTCAACAGACAGACTAATATTTTCACTCTGGTTTGCAGGCATGTTTTTCTTTTACTTTTACAGCATTTACAAAAAGAAATGTCTAGACGATTAAATATTTTAGAGCAAACTAGAAAATAGCATATTTACAAAAGGAATTCCCATGATTTAAAATTTTTCCAGGCAATTTTTAAATAAAATAAAAATAAAAATAAACTTTTTTAAAGGGTTAGTTCACCCAAAAATGAAAATCCTGTCATTAATTACTCACCGTCATGCCGTTCCAAACCCGTAAGACCTTCGTTCATCTTCGTAACACAAATTAAGATATTTTTGATGGAATCTGAGAGCTCTCTGACCTTCCCATTGACAGCAAGTGTACTTACACGATCAAGACTCAGAAACGTAGCAAGGACATTGGTAAAATAATTCATGTGACATCAGGGGTTCAACCGTAATTTTACGAAGCTACGAGAATTCTGTGTCAGCTGCGCCACACGGATAGGTTTTCTATGTTGTTTACGCTTTGACGCAGCTGACACAGAACAGCATACGTTGTTTACGTTCAGTGGAAACTCTCCAAAATGGCGCCAGGGTGGAGACGAATTCTTGAATAAAGTCGTTATTTTTGTTTTCTTTTGCGCACAAAATTTATTCTCGTAGCTTCGTAAAATTATGGTTGAACCCCTGATGTCACATGGATTATTTTACCGATCACCTTGCTACGTTTCTGAGCCTTGATCATGTAAGGACCCTTGCTGAGGGAGGGTAAGAGAGCTCTCGGGATGCATCAAAAATATCTTAATTTGTGTTCCAAAGATGAACGAAGGTCTTACAGGTTTGGAACAACATGAGGGTGAGTAATTAATGACAGAATTTTCATTTTTGGGTGAACTATCCCTTTAAATAAAATGTGCTTTTTAAAAATTAAAAATAAATCCATTATTGTGTTAACTCTGTTTCTATAAACTATTGTAGGCATAAAGAACCTGTAAGAAAACAGCCATCTCAGGTTCTTCCAGTGTCTGGATTCCTGTCTCCATGATTTTGGTCATGGACTCCAGATGATCTCCATACTTCCTTGTGAGGCGACGTATGTAATTCAGTTTCTCTTCCTGTTCAGCGTTCACTTTCACATTCATCTCTCTCTTCCTGTCCTCCAGGATGGCGTACAAATGGTCAAACTTTTCACACACCTTGGATTTTTGTCGCCTGCCATTTTCCTGTAAATATATAAAAAATGAAAATAAAATAAATTATATTACATTTATATTCTAAAAATATAATATATTTATATTATATACACTACTGTTCAAATTTTTGGGGAGTCAATTAAGAGTTGTTTTTTTAAGAAATTTATATATTTACTCAGGAGGATAAATAAAATTGATCTGAAGTGACAGGATGTTACACAATTTTATAATATTACACAATTTCAAATAAATCTGTTCTTTTTTCTATTCTAATCAAAGAATCCTGAAGAAAATGTATCAAAGATTCAACTGTTTTCAACATTAATAATAAGAAGAAATGTATCTTAAACCGCAAATCAGCATGATTTCTGAAGGATCATGTGACACTGAATACTGAAGTAATGACTGCTAAAAATTCAGCTTTGCCATTACATTAATAAATTACAATTAAAATATATGAAAATAGAAAATCTTTTTTCCCCCCATCAAATAAATGCAGCCTAGGTAAGCATAAGAGTCTTCTTTATTAAAATCTTAAGGACTCCAAACTTTATTTAAGCGGTATATAGCATATGATCATATAATTTTACAAAAGAATGCCACTTTATAGGCTACTATTGTGCGATTGGAACACAGCCAGAATGTTTGATGTAAATAGCTAACTATGGACTACCACAGTTTAAGATTAAGGTTTATGTGTAAAAATAGTCTCTAAACCAATAGTTTGACTACCTGCTTCTCTAACCCTCAACCTTGCTCACAATGACGTTCTGTCAGAGAAGCCATATGCTCAACAGAGACGGCTCATTTCTGCCTGCTTGTCAATCATGGAGCCTCTGTGAATGCAACTGTGAGGTCTGGAGAGAATCCAGCTTCCTGCCTGCCTGGCTCGTCGATGCCAGAGCGTGTGTATCTTTTGTCAGAGGAAGCGTTCTTACGTTCCTCATCAATAATCCTGCTCTTATGCCAGGCTTTTGGGAGGGAGAAGCCCTCACACAGTGTGACTAACCTCTATGCTTCTGCAGGTCTCCTCCAACTGACTGATGATGCCTTGGATTCTGTCATTATTGCCCACCATCATTGCTATTCTATCCGAGAGCTCTGTCTGGAGATGAGGACGTGCGTAAGCATATTAACACACAACTGTAAAAATATATGCTGCACACACAAGCACATAAACACTGACGCAAACTCTGGCGTACTTATGCAGACAAACATAAATATTAATATGCCTGGAAAGTGCAAGAGTTTTTACCTTTTGCGTCTGGTAAATACTGTTAAGAGGGGCCACTTCACAGTCCTTATGGGCGCCGAACACTTTACACATAGAACAAGTGGGAACGCTGCAAGTCACGCAGTAAATGTTAATTTTCTCATCCTCATGGACTTCACATATCGGCTGGTCAACCTTCTGTTCAGGAGAAGGTCTGCTGCTTTGGAGAATAACAGATCCATGAGTATCAAAGTCTGACATCTGAGGTTAAACAGTATATAATGAAACAGATTCTAAGGTTCGAAACCTTTCGGCTTTTGCCTCAGATGTGGTCAGGACTTCAAATTAATGCTTAATGAAATAACTACAGAGTTCACAAGTAGATTTGTCACGATAACAACTTTTTGTTGTGCGATATATTGCCCCAGAAATAATTGCGATAAGCGATATTATTGTCATTTTAAAGACCATTTTATGCCACTGAATATATAATCATAATACAACAAACTTTTCATTTTTAAGAATATTTAGATCATGGAAATTAAGTATCAAAATATTAGATATCTTATAAAACCTGAATAAATGGTAAATAAACATTTTCTAACAAAAAGTGCAAAGTAACAAGTAGAAAAAAAGAAAAATGCACAAAGAACTTGTATGGAGATTTTTCCATCTACAGATTTTTCCCTGACCTTCTTTTCTCTGTAAATTAAGGGTGCACACTATTGCTGAAAAACACAATCACTACTTAGCAGTCAGATGTCCGTATGCACAAAGGCACAGATCCTTAAACAAGACCATATCTGCAGATGAAACTTTGTTTGTAGAAGCATTTTTTAAAATTTGAACTAGCACCTCATGACTACACCATGCTATGTACGAGAAGCTGCAAAAGACACTGGCGCAAGTGGAATGTACAAAACATGGTGACATTAGCCTAATTTTTAAGCATATATATTGGCCGATATATTGCGTCACCAAAAATTATTGAGGTCATGTACATATATTGCGCGATAAGTCTATATATTGATTATTGCGACAGGCCTATTCACAAGGCCATATTGAGGGTTTGTTATGTGTCTCAGGACGCCTAGGAGACTCAACACTGACTGGTGGAACTAAAAATAAATGTGTTGCCAGCTGACCGTCATCCTTAGCCTTCTGACCTGTCTGAGTAACAGGTCTTGGGAGCCACATGGACGCTAGGGAATCTGTCTTTTGCAGTGCAAAACACTGACTGATTTATAGAGCTTTAAAACATGAACCTCTCATTCAAAAGATTTTTTTGAGTTCATAAAGTGAAACGCTTAAGTGGGATGCAAAGTGACAGGGCGGTTGAGAACTTAATCGTTCAGCCTTGGGGAATTTCATTCTTAAAAGCATGTCTGCTCTTTTTTTTTTTTTTTTAAGGAAAAAAGGTTTTTTCATGCACTTTACTAAAAAGCCAAAGGATTATAACCTCTACAATAGGGGTAACTATGGAAGCCCATTTCCAACACATAAGAAAAAAATCATGCTTTGGTAATCAATCATAATATAATATAATATAATATGATATAATATAATATAATATAATATATGTAATTATAATTTTTTTTTTTTTAAAGTCATAATTTTGACGCCCATTTGGAAGCCCATTTCCACCACATAGGAAAAGGAATCATGCAGGTTTTTTTTAAAAGTAATTATTATTTAAAAAGTTAAAAAAATGTCAGTTGTCAAATTTTAACTTTATATCTTATAATTATGATGATTTACCAAAGCATGATTTTATTTTCTTTATGTGGTGGAAATGGGCTTCTGTCTGTAAATTATAGCCTAATAATAGAAATCATATTAGTTTAGACATTAATTGATTAAATGTTTTAGTCTACAGAGCTTCAGACTAAACACAAATGAATAGGAAGAAGTTATTGGCTCCTAAACAGCAGCATTTATAACCAATATATATTGTTATTTCATTATATTAGAATACAATACAATAATTCCAAAACGCTGTTGAGATTATGTAACTACTAAAATTAATGATGTTAATCTCAGGAACCTAAGGTACACATCACAGCAACAGTTTATAAATCGGGTATAATTGAAAAATGACTCGCGGTTCATGAGTCATTTTTATACTTGGTAACGAATCAGCCCGCTAAAATAGTTATGACTGACTCATTAAAAAGAACCGATACATAAGAGTCGAGCATCACGACTGGTGTGCAAGAAATGCTGCTGCGCACTCGCAGGAAAACAACGTTTTTCGAAATGTCGCCAGCTATATTTTTAATCACTGTCGCCAATTTTGGGTCACAACTGGTAACATTTCACTCGCAGTCTGGAGCCCTGGACTATATTTGTAGCCTACATTTCTCTTGAACATTGTCATCACACAAGGGATCTTGTTAAACCATACGGACATCCTATTAGAGCTTCCCGAGGTGTTTGTTTCTCAGCTCTAACCTGATATACTCCTGCTTGTACATGTCAATGATGTTTTCCACCAGAAGGTTTCTCTGCAGACCGTAGACCCCATGGCGGTCCAGCACAACTTCATGCCTGCAGGATGGACACCTGAAACGGCCACCTGACGCCGCTGTGCCTCCTCTGGTGGGAAGGTATGGATTTGAGGACTGGACAGGAAGTGTGGGACAGCAAATGAACAAAACACCTTATTTTTTTTTAGAGATTATTGAATGTTTATTTACAAATATTCATATATTTTAGCTTTCTGAGTATAGGTAGAACCCAAATAGCCTGTGTAAATAAAGGCGATTGAAGTGAAGCAACACTATATTAGACTAAATATTAGGCTATAACTACAGTAAAATAAAGCAATTTATATAACTGAAAAAAGTTTCTAAAAACCTCCACACAGTATAGGCTATAAAATAATTTATTTTCTAAAAGAGGGTAGCTATATCAATATTTTTTGTCATAAATGTTGTTGATAAACAAAAAATACTGAAACTGTACCTGGAAAATGTCATTAGCACATTTCCGGCAAAGATTGTGTTGACAAGGAAGAATCACAACCGGTTTCGTGAACGTTTCCAGACAAATGGGACAAATAAGCTGCTTCTCCAAGCTGTCCATCTTGATTTGACGAGCAACGGCTTCACTGAAGTTGAGAATGAGACCGTTTGGGATTGAGAAAATTAAATTGTCCCAGTTCTTGTGCACGGGGTGAAATCAGGCCCTCTCCATTGCCCAACCGCCTGTCTGTAGCCTCTATAATGAGGCTTGGCATTCCCCCACGCCAAGGCCCACTATCAGTGAGCGCTGTTTTTAGAAAGCCGCACGTCAGAGGTTGCCATGTTTACTTGCCCATATATGAAAATGATACTGTTGACTCAACGTGCATCTCTTAAACGCAATAAACACAGAAAAGTAAAAAAAAAAAACATTCATTAAATACATGTACTACAAATTCTACTCAGTGGAATTGAAATCTTGCTTCTCTAATCTTTTTGCATTCTATCTATTTGTTTTCTTTTTATTTATGATACAATTATAATTCTGACTTCTTCTGATTAACAAAAGCAAAAAAGGCCTCTAACACTAGCTTGCTCTATTCTTTTTTCTATTCTATCGATTTTCTTTTTATTTATGATACAATTATAATTCTGACTTCTTCTGATTAACAAAAGCAAAAAAGGCCTCTAACACTAGCTTGCTCTATTCTTTTTTCTATTCTATCGATTTTCTTTTTATTTATGATACAATTATAATTCTGACTTCTTCTGATTAACAAAAGCAAAAAAGGCCTCTAACACTAGCTTGCTCTATTCTTTTTTCTATTCTATCGATTTTCTTTTTATTTATTATATGATTTAAAAACCTTGCTATGTGTAGCTACTGCATTAAGCTGAGACTTGTAGCACTTGCTTATCATTGCTCTTTTATTGATTTTGATTGCTTCCATTGTCCTCATTTGTGAGTCGCTTTGGATAAAAGCGTCTGCTAAATGTCTAAATGTAAGTATACTTGGTTACAGTGCTTAAGTATTTTTTGGGAGTAGCCTATCTGTAGTTTACTTGAGTTTTTATATTTCTGTCAACTTTCAATTTACTCCACTACATTTCCTAATTAAAATGTATACTTTTACTCCGATACATTTCCTCGAAACATATTCGTTACTTAATACAAAATTAAAGTCAGAAGAACACAGACTACAAGAAATTTAAAGGGGTCATATGATGCTGCTAAAAAGAACATTATTTGGTGTATTTGGTGTAATGAAATGTGTTTATGCGGTTTACGGTTCAAAAAACACATTATTTTCCACATGATTGTTGCTCCTCTATGCCCTGCCTTTCTGAAACGTGTAGATTTTTACAAAGCTCATCGTTCTGAAAAGCAAGGTGTGCTCTGATTGGCCAGCTATCCAGTGCGTTGTGATTGGCCGAATACCTCAAGCGTGTGACGGAAATGTTACGCCCCTACCATATTGTGATGCCTTGTCCCGGCCAGAGCGACGAAACAAAAACATTAAAACCCATTATAAACTAGGCATTTGTTGCATCCAGTGGGGACATAATTACGGATTATAATGACTTATACTATCTTTTTAAACATCAAACCATGTCTGCATTTGTGATCGGAGAAATTACAAACAACAAGTGCTACTCTACACTGCTCAAAACTCATGTTTGAATCATTAGTGGCAAATTCTTTAAATATGAAAACATACTTACAGTCTGTGAGTCAGAACAGCCGGCATTGTAGTCTACTCTACCAGGATCAGGAAACAGTCATCCATAAAATGTGCTGCACACATCTGAATTATTTAGGTTGAACTGTTCTGGAACAGTGTTGTAAATACAACTTAACCACTGATTTCTAGTCGTGTCCTCTTTTGGAAGACCAAACAAAGTAGTTTCTCTTTCACAACGAAACACACAGCATCTTCACAACATTGTGGCGGCGGCGACAGCAACAATAAAGTTACGCCTTCTTTCTTTGCGTGAACATTTGGGCGGCGTTATGCAAATCTTCCCACATCATCAGGGGCGGACTGGGACAAAAATTCAGCCCTGGCACTGCAGCCACACCGGCCCACATTACCACACCGACACAGCCTCACCCACGGACACACGCATTCACAACTTACATTTGTGTACAGATGGTGAAATAATATAAGCAGTACCATATATGTAACAGATATTTAAACATTTAATGTATGTGTCAGGCAAACAATGCTTACTACTTTTTAAAGAGCACACGTTTATAACAAATTTACACATACAGTAAAAACAAAAGAAAAAGAATCTGAGGATGTTGTAGAGTCTGTGTGCTGTCTGTTTATGCCATTCGTCTGCTGTTACTGTCATTCTCTACAGTATGTTGTTCTTTGTTGTCACTCTCTG
>NW_015505264.1:1443046-1445823 GCF_001515645.1 Sinocyclocheilus grahami | reverse complement strand
ACAGTATGTTGTTCTTTGTTGTCTCTCTCTGTCTGTTGGGTTTTTCCTACCTCTACCACACTCCTCCCTGTCTCTGCTTGGCTTACTGTAGCATCCTTCCTCACAGCACTGGTGTTGAAAGACCAGGGGTCTCTGGCTGTACTGATTCCAGCAACATCCTACAGTAGTTAATGAACACAGTATAGGACTTAAACATTACAGCTAAATATTTTCTCACTGATTGCTCTCAACATTTGGAATACACATGAATACAAACAAGTAATAATAGCAAAAAAGGGAATAGAATATATAGCAAAAACTATAAATAGTAGCAGCAGTAAATCCTTTTTGATATACAATTATTTGTGAATTAAAGTATGCTTAAGTGTTGCTAGTATGTGCTGCATGTGCATTTGTGTGTGAGTGTGATTCTCTCTCTCTCTCGCTGTGTGCGTGTGACACAGGCACAGGTTCCTCCTATCCTAAGAGTTCATTAATAGTTAATTAGAGCCACATTATTAAGAAACTGGCAGCATCTGTATCAGGGTGTGTCTCTCTCATTGTGTCTTCCTACCTCCATGACACTTGACTGTGCAGTCCACCCTACCTAAGGATCAATTGCATAATGTAAACTTATGTACTGTATGCATGCTCAATGTTTTATTTTAATATATGACTATCTACATATTCAAGGTAAAGTTCACTACAAATGGCTATAGTACTATGGCTATTGCTATAGGTTTTTGAAGTGTTAGATTATATTGCAAGTAGCCTACATCAGTTTTTACCCTAATCCCACTTTATCTGCTGATATTTCAGTCATTCAATTCCGTAACAGGCTCATTAACACTTAAGTTAACCAATTATCACGAAGCAATGACATTTTAAAATATACTGGGGTTCTATGCTAAGCTTACAACTGTTTAATACAATGTAGGCTACTGTCAAAAAAACACGAGCTAACTGGCAGAAGTAGTGTGAAAATGACTAGTGCTAGCTGTATTTTCTGTTTTCTTCTTACCTCTGCGGCACTAACTGTCCTCCGCTGCAGCAGCCGAATTTAAACCTTTTGAAAAGCGTTCTGTTAATTTTACGGATTTAGCAGCGTTGGACCTAAGCCCTTTTTTTTCTCAAAGTTTTTCTGCACCGCCTTTCCTTTTTTTACGGTCCATTATCTAGCTTTTACTGAAAATTAGCTCGTGTTGCAATCTCTCTGATGACGTGCTTGATTTTAACTGACCGGTTCGATCGGCCCATCTCGGGACCAGGCGGCCGGCCGTTGCCGACTGGGCCAAATCAAATGCTTAACATTTATTTATTATTAACATTATTATTACTATAACCATAGAGAAATTGTGCAAGCGATAAAAACCCGTCCTATGCGCTGTTGACCCGTACTAACAATTTTATTTTTATATATTTCGAAAAAATCTGACCGGCCCATATTAAACAAAATGGTCCGGCCCCTCTGGCATTTGCCAGAATTGCCAGATGGCCAATCCGCCCCTGCACATCATGACGTAGACATGTGGGGGCGTGTTTAAACGAGGTGTTTTAGGAGGGCGTGGACCAGTCTTAACTTTTATAAAGAATATCTCTTTGGGTTTGAGATTTAAGTCTTTGTGACTTTAGGGATCTTATCTATTCACAAACAGCTTGTAACACTCCAAAAAGAAAGGAAAACTTGAAATCGCATCATATGACCCCTTTAAGCAGGTTTGACGAATCAGTGGTCTGGTGATTGCAAGTTAGACTCATTTGCAAACAAGTGCTCGCACAACCGCGGCTGATTTCATTTTCCACTCAAGTCGTGGCTGGTGTGTGCGATATACAGTATATCATCTGCTATAATATGGTAAGTATTGTTGTAATGATGTTCCATCTGACATTATCACACACAGAGCACGCACGTGATTTGCTCTATTAAAACTCAAAATGCAAGGCATTCTAAATTCTAGATGGCAAAAATGCCTCGATCTGTATGTTTTTTTATATTTATCTAATTTAATATAGTTAATCTATATCACACAAAATGTGCAATTTTGTCTCCAGACATTAGCATGATAACAAATGTAATAATCATTTTATACAAGTTTAATACATTTTGCATTAAGTGACTTACATATTAGACAGTATTGCCTGTTTTTGCTCAATTTTGCCAACGAAAATACTTCCAAACAAAGATCACAGCACCGTTTTGCGTCTGAGCAATGTATGGTGTTCACTGCTTTTTGAACGAATCAGTTGAATGAATGATTCGAATCACTGATCAGTGACTCACTCATTGACAAATGCTTAGTCAAATGTTTTATTCCTGAATGAATCAACTGTATCAATAAATCGGTTGAATCTCAATGACTCTCTCATTAACAGTCACTTGCTGCCACCTACTGGCAGTTTTAATTTCATATTTCGACAGTTTTTTCTACTATTTTTCAAATATCAGTATTCAGCGTTCTGTGATTAAAGCAAAGCATTATTTATGCATTTGTAACTGCAGGTTAAATGCATCCATGTCTCCTCTGAGATACATTAACCTGTGTAAATACATCGAAATATAACTTCAGATGCAGATTCTAGAAATGTTTTCTTATGTTGGAATGAAAGAGACTAAAGATACCAAGTGGATCTTAATGCATACCAAAAGATACAAAATGGAAAAAAGAGTTAAAACTGAACACAATCTTGCTAATCAAACTGTGTATAATTTTTTTAATATATTTATTTGTTCCTTTTCCATTTTGCATTTGCCTGTATTTTTACTTTCAATAGTTGAGTACGTTTACTATAAAAAAAAA
>NW_015505264.1:1441654-1442207 GCF_001515645.1 Sinocyclocheilus grahami | reverse complement strand
AGTTATAGTTATTATTATTATTATTATCATTATCATCATTATTATAATTATTATTTACTCTTACAGTTACGTGATGCGTTTCTGGTCTCAAATTGTAGCTTTTTACTTCTTACAGTTTATAAATGTGTGAATTTATGTCATTATGGTTCTTTTCCATAACACTGAATGTTGAAACAAAGGAAATAAAGAGTTGGTTATTATTATTAAGTCTCTCTCCGGCTCAGACTGCATAGGTTAAACTTATGGGTCTGTCACGTGATGAACGATCGACTCGAAAAACCCGAAGACTCGAAACAGGTGAACTACTTGACTAATTCCAGTACAGAACCTATAGGATGTTGCGCATGCGCGACTGAATGAATCACTCGCCGAGACGACTTTTTCTTCTCGAGTCACATTAAAGATTCGTTCAAAATGAACAAATCGTTCAAGAACGACCCAACACTATTAGCAATACACATGTAGTCGACAGATGGCAGCACGACCGTCCTTGGATACTTTGTAGGGATGGGCGATACCACTTATTTTGTTTTCGATACAATACCGATATTTT
>NW_015505264.1:1400373-1441280 GCF_001515645.1 Sinocyclocheilus grahami | reverse complement strand
CGCTACGATTGGTCGGCGCCACGTGACCGGTATCTGATTGGCTTAAGTAGAAGGGGGGTGGAGTCCATCCATTTGTGGATTGGTTTGCCTCTTGACGCTTGAAATGTCTCAAAATTCACAAATAAGCGCAACGATTTACAAATGCACAGGGAGCTATCCACAAATGCATGCAGCGATCTACAAATGCACAGGACCTGATTCACAAATGAATGCCAGGCAAAGTTGTGTTTGTGACATAAAAATATATCTGTGAATATGTTTTTTATTTGCAAATCTCATTTTATTTTTTGTGTGAATTTAATTCTTGTTTGTGAAACTCTACGATTTATTTGTGGATCTCATTCTATTTATTTATCAATACATTTTATTTTTGTTAATCTCTTTACATTTATTTGTGGATCATAATGTATTTATTTGGAATTATGCAACGATTCTACCCCCATACATATTGTACGATTTTTTGTTGTTGTTAAATTAACAAAATCACTGGTAAATAAAACACACCTTAGTATCGATATTTTTGTTTGAATATCGATACTTTTGATACTCGCGTCAGTATCGATATATCGATACTTTGGATCGATACGCCCATCCCTAATACTTTGTCGCGCAGGCCATGGGTTCGAGTCCATCCCGCGTCGTGTGACTTGTTTCACATGTAACTAAAATTCCTCCATAACGCACAACAGTGTAGCTCGAATATTGTTGCAGGGGAAATTTGTCGGCGTATTCCCGTTTTCTGCGTCTTTTTCGCTTGCGTGCGGGGGCGTAAAGATTAGGCCCTTTCCTGCTAGCAGCCAGCATCTGAGCTAATTCCCCATCTTGCTAACCCCCATGAATATCTCAATTTATGTATATAATTATGATGGTACTAGCGTAATCGTTAGTTGTATTTCTTTTATATTAACATTTAGTCATTTAGCAGACGCTTCTATCCAAAGCGACTTACAAATGAGGACAATGGAAGCAATCAAAATCAACAAAAGAGCAATATGCAAGTGCTATGACAAGTCTCAGTTATTAACGCAATAAGTAAGTTAACAGTTGGCAAGTTTTTTTTTTCATACGCAGATTTCCTCTTATTGGTTTTATTATTACCATGTAACGTTATTAATGCATTCGACGTTTTTTACTTCAAGAAAGTCTAGAAATGACACGTTGTCAAATTAACGTCAAAAACCAACGGCATTTCCTGGTCTTATTTTACAGAAATATATATGTGAGTAAGTTACTTGTTACATTTTGTATGTACAATATAAGTATATTTATTATAATTACTATTCACATATTGTACCCTGTAAAAAGCTCCAGCTCAAGCTGCTGAGCATAGGTTCCTTCGATAGCTCAGTTGGTAGAGCGGAGGACTGTAGAGGACACATTGTAATCCTTAGGTCGCTGGTTCGAATCCGGCTCGAAGGAAATTAGCTTTTAGTTTATTTTCGTGGGTTTATGCGAACATTCAGTAGAGTTCAAGCATAAAATGTTCCTTCAATTGCAAACATAAGTCAGAAAACAACCCAAATGGCTGGCTCTGTGCACATTATGTTGCATTAAGATTTTGTGAAACAAGCAATATCCTATCTATATTCATGTAGAGTACAGTCACAGAGCAAATAAAATGTGTTATTTAAATGATTTCGATATCTACAGTTAAATACACAACATAAGATTGGCCCCTCTGTATTAATTGTGGCCCCTTTTGTGCCCCCCAGTTGAAAAAAAATCCTAGAATCGCCCCTGGTTATTTGAAAGCACTGTTAAATGTACAGAAATATCTGCATTTATTTTTATGTTATGCAAAATATAAATGCATAAAACAACTGCATATAATATGCACTCCAAAAATTGGCCTAAATTTAGAATTTATGAATTTGTTTTGCATATGACATTTCACACGACACACTTTTAACATAGACAAACTAATAAACCTATTGTGTTACATATTTGTCAGTCACACATAAATGGAACAAGTAAGCTTTCGGTAACAGTACTAATAAATGTTAATACTAGTAGACTTTTAACTCTTTAGACTGTTTTAAATACTAATAGACAGATGTACATATTTATAATCAATAAATCAAATTTCTTACCATCTCCCATTGCAGGTAATTGAATATTCCACAGCTATATTTTAACCATGTTCTTGGATGAATTGTTTTCACAATGAATAACTGGATGAATGACTGACAAATATGTGTCACATTACGTTTATTAGTTTATGTTAAAAATGTCCAAATGGATGAAAATGTTATATGGGAAATTTAAATGCAAAAATCTTAAATTTAGGCCCTGATATTTTTTGAGTGTACATAATATTATTTAAAAGGAGAATCATTCATCAGTTTTTATTACATTATCAGTTTTAATTCCACATGAAGCATAAGAATAATATAATATCTGTTATTTACAGACAGCATGGCTAAACAAAGCTTAAGAAGTTGAGTATTTTTAGCTTTCTCAGTCCTAACATAAACAGTATATTGTAAAAGACACCAATATATTCAAAAATAATTTTAAAATGAATATCTATCATCACTTTTTTCCATTTAGGTATATGTTCTGTGTCCATCACCGATCAGCTGGGTCTTCTCACTAGTATATTGTAAAAGACACCAATGTATTCAAAAAGAATTTTAAAATTAATATCTATCGTCACTTTTTTCCATTTAGGTATATGTTCTGTGTCCATCACCGATCAGCTGGGTCTTCTCACTAGTATATTGTAAAAGACACCAATGTATTCAAAAAGAATTTTAAAATTAATATCTATCGTCACTTTTTTCCATTTAGGTATATGTTCTGTGTCCATCACCGATCAGCTGGGTCTTCTCACTAGTATATTGTAAAAGACACCAATGTATTCAAAAAGAATTTTAAAATTAATATCTATCGTCACTTTTTTCCATTTAGGTATATGTTCTGTGTCCATCACCGATCAGCTGGGTCTTCTCACTAGCATTGGTTGGCTGCATCACAATCGGAGTGTCGCCATCTGGAAAACCAAAATCACAGGTAAAAGAGGTCACATATGTTAAATATGTAATATACAAGAGGTTACACCGTCTAATGCCATGCCATTTCACACTCCTAATTGAACTTCCTGCTGAAATGAAAAGTGTTTTGTACGCTCCAAGGACGTCCCAGCAATCTGCCGTTAGCCTGCCCCTGCTGGCTGCGCTTTTCTGACCTCATTGAGCTGGCTCAGTATCACTGGTTTGAAGGGCAGCCCACTGTCCACTGGCTTACCTAATGCTGAGAGTTTTCTGATTCGAAGACCACAGGGGTGGATTTTTAGAGACTACTTCAGCAGGATATGAAGTCTAGGAAACATTATTGTAGGAAACATTCATATGAATGCTATGAAACAGACAAAAATATGTTTTCAGGTAGCCTAAAAAGTCAGCTGCCAAAATATTATAATAGAATAGTTTTTACATGGTACACTAATATATATTATTTAAAGGGATAGTTCACCCAAAAATAAAAATTCTGTCATTAATTACTCGCCCTCATGTCGTTCCAAAGCTGTAAGAGCTTTGTTCATCTTCAAAACACAAATTAACTAGATGAAAGCAATGCAACTGGAATGTTCATCATTTTTGTTTTCTTTGCACACAAAAAGTATTCTCGCAGCTTCGTAAAGTTACGGTTGAACCACTGATGTCACATGGACTATTTTATGTTTCTGTGCCTTGAACATTCCAGTTGCACTGCTGTCTGTGCAGAGTCAGAAAGCTCTCGGATTTCATCAAAAACATCTTAATTAGTGTTCCGAAGATGAACGGTCTTACGGATTTGGAACAACATGAGGGTGAGTAATTAATGACAGAATTTTCATTTTTGGGTGAACTATCCCTTTAACGTGTAGGTAACACTAAAAGAGTAATTAGAGGAGTCTATGAAACATTAATTTTATTGATGTTTCTGTGTGTTACACTAATATAAATGTTATCAAACAGACAACAAAATACACAGTAAAAATATATATTCAGGTAACCAAAAAAAAATCTTGATTTTTGAAAGTATTATTGAATATGACTACTAAAATAATTTTTACACGGTAGAGTAATATATAATTAATATTATTTAATGTGTAATGTGGTGCTAGACTAATATAAATGCTTTGAAAGACAATAAAATACACTTAAAGTATAACCTAAATTAGCTCAAATATAATTTAATATGAATAATACAATTATTTGTATATGGTAGACTAATATATAATATAAATAATATTGTTTAATGTGTAGGGCATGACTTGGGTATCAGTCTATAAAATATATATATTGCATTTTTTTCTCGTGCTACACAAATATAAATGCTATAAAACAGGTGCCTGCTACTTCATTAGTATAAAAAAGCAGGATCTTGTGTGCTGTGTGTTCTCAGCTTGTCTAGGTGAATTCAAGTCAACTAAAATGGAAGCACAAGTCAACTTTGATTTGTCCACAGTGTATTTTTACATAGACGTAGCTTGAATCTAATATAAGACAAAACAAGGCTTTTTTTTGTCTGTACCATCTTGCGTGCTGCCTTTCAAATGCAGGGAAAGAAAACATTGTTTATTTTTATTGTGAGAATGCTATAAAAAACTAGTATGCAAACACACTTTGAGAAATGACTCAGACTGTAATTATCACTTTTGTGAGGGACTGCAGCACAAGATGTAAAAAACCTCCTACAGCTCACTGGCAGAACAACAGCACATTATATCCAAACATCTGGCTCAGAAGTATCAACTATTTATTTTTGTAAGTAGGATGAGTTATTACGTTAGTTGAACTTTCTTAAAAGCGCTTCCCTCAACTGATAAGCCATGATCTGCTACATCAAAGCTTGCTGTCCTTTTTAAGCAATTAATACATGTTTTAAATTAGAAAGTTATCATATAAAGCTATTTCGAAATTCATTTTAGAATGATTCAGTTGCACGATATGTAATATTTCAGTCTTTATAAAGTCTTTCCGCTTTCTATAGAACAATCTATTTTGAAAATTAACATTTAAGACATTTAGAAGATGCTGTTATCGAGAACAATACTCGATAACTATCCCAGTCATTTTGGGATGTGCTTCTTTTAACCATTTTCATCAATTTTTTTCTGGCTGTAGAGTGACTGAGGTGTGTTCTGTGCTCTAATGCTATTTCAAAACTGAGTGTGACCACCTAAAGAACACGTCAGCATGTCCTTTTACCTCTCTCGTTGTCCGTACGGATCTGCTCCTCCAGGTCTTCGGGAGACACATAGAACTCCGGGTCCTCTTCTCCAGGTGTGTGCGGTTTGCACTTCCCACAACAGCAGTTGAAACAGCAGCACAGACAACAACAGAAATAGCAACCTGTCAGCAAGCCACAGATGGCAAACAGACCCTATAAATGAGAATGTTCAAAATCAGACAGGCACACAGTGTCAGGGTTTAGTTTAGATAAAAATGCATTCAAAATATCGACATTACAGCATCTGTTATATAATATTATTTTAGAAAATTAAATAATTTACTTAGATATATTAAGTTAATACATAATAATATAACATGCATTTTATTATAATAGCAAAAACAGTATTAGCAATAGAAATTACTAACACAAATACTATAATATAAATATAAAATATAACTATTTAGTGAGTAGATGCATTTATATAAATTAGGATAACACTTTATTGACTTGTTCATTTTGCAATAATATTCTATGATTTATCTTTCAGAGTTAATATTACAATATTCTGTCTCATTCTGTCTTTTTATACACCTTTACGGATAACACTACAATTGGGTTCCATTAATCCTGATAATGAGTAATAGTGTGTAATTTTCCTTGTTAACGTGACATTGTAATTGTTCACTGTTAGTTAGCTAAGGTCGATTAAAAATTATGAACAGATACAACTTTTTAAATTAATAAATGTATAAGTAAATGTTGAATTGTTTTTAACAAAGATTAATAAAGGCTTTAGAAGTATTTTTGTTAGTCCATGTAGCTAATGTAAACACATTTTTGTTATAAAATAATATTTAAATATTTAAACAGTTAAAAAAAAAAATCACATAATTAGCTGCAAAAATATTATTTAATATGACCAATAAAATTATTTAAAATTTAAATTGTAGACTAATATATAATTTAATTAATATTATTTAAAGGGTTAGTTCACCCAAAAATGTAAATTCTGTCATTAATTACGCACCCTCGTGTTGTTCCAAACCTGTAAGATCTCTGTTCATCTTCGGAACACAAATGAAGATATTTTTGATTAATTCTGAGAGCTCTCTGACCCTCCCATAGACAGCAATGATATTACCACGATCAAGGTCCAGAAACATAGCAAGGAGATCTGTAAAATAATCCATGTGACATCAGGGGTTCAACCGTAATTTTACGAAGCTACGAGAATACTTTTTGTACGCAAAGAAAACAAAAATAACGACTTTATTCAACAATTCGTCTCCAGCCATTGTGGAGAATATCCACTGAATGTAAACAGCATATGCTATTCTGTGTCAGCTGCGTCACACGGATACATTTTCTACGTTATTTACGCTTTGATTTGAACGAAAACCACGTATCAGCATACGGTGCTGCTGACACAGAACAGCATACACTGTTTACGTTCAGTTGATACTCTCCAAAATGGCGCTATAGGGTGACGCGGAGGAGAAGAATTGTTGAATAAAGTCGTTATTTTTGTTTTCTTTGCATACAAAAAGTATTCTCATAGCTTTGTAAAATTACGGTTGAACCCCTGATGTCACATGGATTATTTTACCGATCTCCTTGCTATGTTGCTGGACCATGATCGCGGTAATTACATTGCTGTCTATGGGAGGGTCAGAGAGCTCTCAGAATTCATAAAAAATATCTTAATTTGTGTTCCGAAGATGAACAGAGATCTTACGGGTTTGGAACGACATGAGGGCGAGTAATTAATGACAGAATTTTCATTTTTGGGTGAACTAACCATTTATTGTGTAGATTACATCAACAGGAGTAGATTTCAAGGGTCATGTCAGGCAAAAATTGTTCCCTAAAGTGCAAATTTTTAATGTAAACAAAAAAAAGGATGATACCGCACCTTTGCCCACCAGCTGGAGAGCATAAAGTATGTGTTCACATTCTCCTCCCCAAACTGCTGCGACACATACAGACCCAGGGAGCCGTACTTGTCATAAATGTTCCTCTTAGTGACGTCAGACAGCACCGCATGAGCATTGTTGAGCTCTTTAAATTTGTCAGTGGCATCGGGGTTCTCTGGGTTCTTGTCAGGATGATATTTCAAAGCGAGCTTCCTAAAAAAAACAGGTGAGGACATTTAAAAATGAAAAATGTATTTGAAAAACTGACTGCTAAGAGCTGCACCAACCTGAGGATCATATAGAAGTCTTAGGAATGAAAATGTAAAGAAGGTGTTGAAAGACACTAAGATCAATGTAAATGTCAGGAAGTATATTTAAATGACCTTAGACATACAGAATCTCAGCGAGAATGTGCACTTTGACTTTTTTCTTTGTATTCCCCTAATAAGAGTGACATAAAACAACCATTAGCTTAAAAAAGTAAACACAAATACTTCTGGACTCGCACACAGTAAGAGGAGACTCATTAACATGTGGCAGTTTAAAATGCTGTCTGTCTGTTTGATGATCTCAGCAGGGTATGATCTTTTGCGGCTAGCTGTCTTATGCGCACGCTGCTTGACCTGTCTATGTGTCAGCAAGACCGCAGACCCCATTAGTGCCTCCAAAAGCTCCTCGGCACATGAGGGGTGGTGAAGAGAGGAACGTCACCAAGTCTGACATTTTTCCCATTAGAACCAGCAGTGCATTGCACATGTCTCTGTCTCTGACTCAGTTCAGGTCTGCTCTGAATGAATGGCAGCATGTCCAAACACTCTTCAAAAGTCTCTGCAGCAATAAGGAAGAGTTTGACATGTTATAATGCTGTGAAATGTAATATCCTTAAGCTCAAAATGGTTGTGGATGATCAGATAGCAAACTATAAATATTTATGGTATTTGTAAAAGGCGTGGAGTAGTATAAATCGATTAATACCAAAAAAAAAAAAAAAAAAGCCAAGAATTTTAATCTTAAAATCATTACATGAAAATAATCTCTATTTTTATTTTATTTTTTGCTGAACCAGAAACAAACAATTTAATCTCTAATTTATTATGCTCCGAGCACACTTGCTTGTTAATTTTTGATTAAGCCTATGGCGTCTGCAAGAGTTGTGATGATTATATATTCATTAACAGCAAACAAGTGCTGTTAAAATGCTAACCATTTAAATGCCTCCTTGAACAACGTGTCAGTTAGAACAATTAGACACTATAATTGTTGGAACATCAGTATGGTGTTAGAAATGAAGTTGTCTAATGAAGCTCTCTGACATCTTCGTGTTTTAGCATACAAGACAGAAACAGCACAGGTTGTGCATAAATTGCAGCCTTGAAAAACTGTATAATATAAAGCAGCCACAGAAAAGAAAAACTATTTACTGTCTTACATATACATTCTCCTATATGTATGACAAAGAATGATGCTATGAATTTTTTCTCCAGGTTTTCCCAGGTTGCCCTGCTCTGCTGCAGCATAACGTTTTGTTAAACAGACTGACAAGTGAAACCAACACGTTATGGCGTAAGCGTCAAGATATTACCACCAAAGGCAAGGTTGGCACGTTTCCAAGAAGCTATGTAAATTATAGTACAGAATTATTCACGCACACATCGTGCACCCCTGAACATGCTCTTGTATCTAAGATTCCTTCATCATTCCTGATCCCAGTAAAATAAGGGATGCCATCTGTTCAGCATAATGAATATTTTAGTTTTGTGGAAGTCATATTATATTCATGCAGCTCCACTGCAACTGAAGGCTGAGATTATAGAGGAATGAGTCGCAGTTTGGCACTTTCTCTATCCTTTGCTCCCTTGTTCACACCAAGTAGAATCCAAACTTCATACAGTAAATGCACCTTGGGACAAATAGGTTGTGAATCACGTCTTACCTGTAGGACCTCTTGATGTCATCATGAGTGCAGTTCTTGTCAAGGCCAAGAACCTGGTACAGAGCCTCTCCTGATGTGGACAGGGCCCGTTGCCTTTGTTCAGCCATGATCTTAAACCATTACCTTAACATCAAAAGAACAAAGAAACCGTTAATAAATTAGAGAAGACAGTAGGTCAGGTACAGTTGTCCTGGGTGGTGAACAAGATACAACCTATAGCTAGCAGTTTTTGGTTCCCAGAATGTTTATGGAATGCTATAATGGTTTAAAAATTTAGGTTGTCTAGATTGTAATCTAGGTTGTCACAAAAACAAAAAACTCCCTGCAAAATTCGGAGACCTAAAAAAAATAAGACCTAACAATAACCATTAGGGAACATTCTGAGTTGGTTCACTTTAGGCTGTCATGAAAACATCCCTGCAACATTCTGGGAAGGTTAGCTTTTGTTTATAAATCTAAATCCTAAAAATAACCATTAGTGAATGTTCGGTGTATAGGTTCCCTTGAGGTTGTCACAAACGGTGTAAAAAAAAAAAACTCCCTACAACGTTCTGGGAAAGTTAGCTTTTGATTTTTTGACAAAACATTCCCAGAACATTCTTTTTTTGTTCTGTGTTTGCAGGGCAATGACGTTTGGCTCGAGACTTACACCGTCACTCTTTCCACATCAACCCAGACCTGGTTGACTGTTTGTTTACATATGTTCAACAAGCAATCTCTCTGTTTATAAGAAAAGACATCCATTGGAAGTATATTGCAGAGAATATATATACAAACAAGAGTTTGACATGGATTCTCTGATAACCTCCAACCCTTGAATAATTCCATCTTTTGCAATGAGCCTTCATAGATTATTAACTAGTTCTAATTATACATATCTAATTATATCTCTGTTGAGCTTTACAATGGCTGACTGCAGAAGTAAGAAGCAAAAAAACTGCAATCACTAGTGCAATACTGCTCCAAATCCCACAGAAGATCATTCGTTTTCTTACCCGTTAACAGACTCCAAACTTAAGTCCTTCTCCAGGGCAGGTAGACAGGCTAATGGAGTCAGATTCCTTCTCTGAAGGTGAGTAGATTACTGAGGAGATGAATTATACATGGAACTAGTCATGGGCTCAGGTAACTTCAGGCCAGTTTAACATGGTTACCAACCAACAAGGTTCATTAGGTTTCAGTGCCTGAGCAGAGAGTGGAAGCTTTTGATGGAAGATGTTTGATGGATGAAGGATGTTATCTGCTAAAACCTGCACGATGAGGACTGGAGAGGATAATAGGTTAGGTTTTATGTCTATACAACTTTTTAGCTAGAGTCTTACATTGTATGCGTGCATGAATGCCCTCGAGTTTATGCATTTTCTTGCTGATGCAAGATCTCCATCTTGTGGTGTCCTTCTGCAATTGCTGTTTTCAATACCGTTGCGTGACAAACGTAGTGATGTCTAAATGCATATTCAACAAAACTACATTGCTTGTGCAAAAAACAACAACAAACAAAAAAAAATAAAAAAATTTTTTAACATAACTACAAAAGTCTAAGAATTAGTCGGGTCTAAAATAATAAAAATGAATGTCCAAAATGAACAGCGTGACCTCCACATTAACTCACTTCAGAGAATGTGCGCATGTCAGCAATATATTTCAGTATGCTAATATGAACAATGTTATTCATGTTTTGCTACTGTATATCGAAGTAAAGTTACGAAGTAAAATATATTTGTGAACAAACTGAAGTGTTTGTGAACTAAAAAAAACTCAAATTAATGTTGCTTTATTACATTTTAAATAAATACAAGACGATGCATAAAGCTAGAATGCTAGTACAAAATTTGTACTAAAGTTATGTTTTTAACATGAATTATTTTGTAACTCTAAAGGAGTACAATAGTATGACGAAAAAGTGACCAGACCAGAGATGCCGTCAAACAGAATTGATTAAATTAGCTACATAATGTTATCCACATATTTTTGTTTGTGTTTTTTCTCACAAATATAGTATGTTTTAAATCATAGGTTTTCAATCTATTTGTTAGACACCAAAAAATATCATGCTTGTGCAAGTGACCCCCCTCCTACAATTTTTAAGGGAGCTATATATTTTCTTGTTTAAACACCCAATTTATCCTGTAAAAACTGAATATTATGCATTTGTGTGAAATACATTTATTTGAAAGAAAATCATATTTTCTACTCACAATAGTAACGTTAGATGTAGAATTTATTATTTTAAGTCAAATGTTTATTATTTTTATTTTAATAAATATTCTTCTTCTTTTTTTCTTTTTTTTGTAAACTTTTCCCCAGACCCCAGTTTAAAACCCCTTGTTCTAAAGCAGGGTAAAAAAAAAAACTAGCACTTACCTTGTATCACCACAAGATGGCAACTGAGCACAAGTTTTATTCTACAAGCAGTTAATGGGAAAAACCTGCATACTTGTTGTATAGATAGTGTTTTAATCTTCAACACTCTTTTCACCCACCATTTTTAAAATGTCAGTCAAGTGCAAAAAAGTCAAATTTCTACATCTGTTTAAGTTATACATAGAAATTGTATGGGAAAAAGGCAGAACTGTCACATTCACATATCTTTTTCTTCTTTTTTTTCAAAACCACATGCAGCAGTCAAAACAACGGGGACGTCACCAGTGGGCCGGGTGATGTCAAGCAGCGGTATCAATTATGCCGGCGCTCCCCTTATTTATGGTCACCTGATGACTGCTGCATAGCACAGGGTGCATTGCAAGTGGATACATGGAGTCTCAAGGGGAATTAGCAGGTGTGCTGCTCACCACCCCTCATCATTGTCTCCTCAGGAGGCTGTTCCTGCAAAGCACGTCTGCCTGGGGAACAGCATTTGTAGCAAACTAAGCCTCAGAAACAAACCATTAATGAAATGATTGCCCCTCAGTCAGGAAATGTGAGACTCCCAAATGAGCAGTACGTGGGGCCAACGGTAGTGGACGGGAAGCGGTCCTTGACACTGATTAAACGGCATTGTAAAAGTAAATGAATGAACAGATCCGTTAATAACTACACCGGCAGATATAGGCATGATGCCAGACATCTTATCTTGTTAAGTGTGTTGTTTGCTTTCTCTGTTTAGTCCCAGTGTTTAAGTCACACTAACACCAGTAATATATCACCATAGATCAACAATAAATGCAAAAAATAATCTCAAAGGTTTTGTATAATATTTCCAAGAGGTTCTGGTGTGCACTGGGGTAAAGCACTCTAGTAATCTGTGTGATTTGGCAGTGTATATTCAGGATGCCTAGAAACAGATTAGGACTGCATGGTCTGGGGTTTGGTTGTGCAGAATTGTATTGTGAGCAATGGGGAGTGGGTAGGACGGAGCAATTATACTCACTACTGGCATATGGCCTTTGTTGCCATGGCACAGTTCACTATTGTCCCCTGGTCTCCAGCAACTCAAGTTAAAACATTTGACAACATTGCAAAGCTTTACAACTTAAATTGAAGAATTGAAATGACCCAGAGAGTGGGTTGAACTTGCACAGAGTGGGTCGAGCTTGATTATTTTGCTTAAATGTCTGCTTATGTGATTGCAAAAGAAAGGATAATGGTAAGAAAATGGCTCTACGCTTTAAAAAGTAAAGATTCCAAAAGGGGGGTTTTGCAGCAATGCCATAGATGAATCATTCTGGTTCCTCAAAGAACATTTCAGTGAACAGTTCTTAAAAGAACTCTTTTTTTCTTAATGTGAAGAACATTTATATAATAATCTGAAGAACATTTTCCACTATAAATAACCTTTTGTGCAATAAAAAGGTTCTACACTCTTAAAAATAAAGGTTCTTTATTGGGATTGATGGATCCATGAAGAATCTTTCACATCCATGGAACATTTCCATTGCACAAAAGGTTCTTTATAGTGGAAAAAAAGACCTTTAAATTATTAAAATGCTCTTCAAACTATAAAAATGGTTCTTTTAAGAACTGTTCATTGAAAGGTTCTTTGGTGAACTCAAAAATGGTTCTTGATGTTAAGGTTTATTTATGGAGCCATAGAAAACTAATAAAGAACTTTTATTTTTAACAGTGTATTTGTCTCACACAATTACCTTGAGGATGAATTTCAGTTAGTAAACCTAAGTGTAGGCTATACTTTTTCACATTCATATTTTTGTTGAAACTGTAGCAGACCATAAGCCTTAGTTCATGATTACGACTTGCGTTTCCATGCAAATTGTACCTCAGCACACAATGTGATACTTAGAGACTGCTATTGACTATGTGTTGTCATGCAGTTATCTGGTAATGCCTGACAACATGCATATTGTTTAAACTTACAAAGTTCTCTGTGGTACACGCTTATGTCTTAAGCAAACAAACACTTTAAAGGCAAAACTGGAAGAAAGAAATGAGCTCATGTAATATTCCTACTGTGTAATATACTAAGTGTAATCACACTCACAAAAGAAAAATAAACTTTTCCTTTGAGCATTTCTCCTCTTAAACCTGGCATTTTATATTATGAACATTGTTGGCTTTTTGACAAATTGCTTCTGTACCTCTTTGTAAGTGTCTTTGTATAAAAGCGCCTGCTTAAATCACATGGATCTGTCATAGGCCTACAGGTACGATAACATGAACGTTACATTTCACTGGATTATGTGTACTGTACATTTGATTGCCAGGTTTCTTTACCCTGCTAAAAAAATCAGCTTAAACCAGTGTATGAAGAGTGAAATTGTCTCTTTTTTTAACACGTTTACTAGTGGGTTTTATTATTGAGAGAATTTAACAGTGGCTCATTGCTCACGAATAACTGGATGACTCATACCGAGAAAAGGTCATCACTGGCAGTGATGTAGACCGGCTGCAGGGCAAACCCCGTTGTAGTGGAATACCCTTATTGAGGTCCGCACAGTCAGCGAACGAGTGCATAAATCAGTCTTGAAAGCAGCGCCAATGAGAATCGCCGTTTCAAAATCGCTGTACGGTGTAATCCAATGGGAACGGGCGTTACATGAACTGCTGCGCGCCTATTGGCTCAGAGAGACGAGGACGTTTTGCAAACGCTCTCTGTACAACCCCATCTCTTTCGCAGGTGGGTGCATGTTCGGAAACAGCTTGCAATGTTCAGGACTAACTGAGACTGTCGTATGTAATAAGCGTAATTTATTTCCCGTTTTGCGTTTTCTTTTTAACACTGACCGAACAGCATGTGCCAACACACACACGCACGGCGTGGTCGCGGGGCGTGTTTTTATTTCACCAAGGCCACTTTCTTCTGGTGAATATACAGCGCTGCATTGAGTGTGTGCTGAATTACGGGTGCTATCTGTGTGTCTGCATTTAGAAAAAATGAGAGAGGGAGAATAAATGTTCATGCAGCGCAGAGCTTGAATGAAACCCGTCGCTAAACGGATAGAAGTTCACGTACATTTATTTATATATTCGCCGGATCTCTCCGTTTTCTCCTCCAAGCATCGACATCGGGGTTTGAAGTGGTCATGCCTTTTGTTTTAATTTGGGAGACGAGACTGCGGAGCCATTTGCACGATGATGATGATTCACGACTGGACGGAGTTTAAAAAATGAGGAAGCATTTTTTTCTAAAGATACTAAAAAGATAGAGGAGAGGCCTCGTCGTCCCGCAGGCCGTGGTCTTTGCATGGGAAAAGGGAGAAGAAAGGAAGAAAAAACGAGCCTGATGAATAAAAATCGAGTGAAATGGAGCACGAGACACGCGCGTGGGGAAATATGGACCATATCAATAATGACGGCGGTGTGCGCGAGAACCAGATCGATCCGAACAAAATGAAGCACTTCGCCTCATGAGCATTTAAACTGATATTTTTTATTTGCAATTTAAAGGAGAGGGGATTCCCGTGCTTTTTGAGAGTTGCAAACAGCGCCCAAGTTCCGTGCAAGTTCTCCTCTCCGCCTTCTTGTGATTCCTTTGATTATTTTACTACTTTTTTTTCGGCGGGTTTGAATTATTTTTGATCCGGATCCATAGCGTTGATATTATTCAATGGAATTATGTTATCAGTTACCGGTTTTGCCTCTAGACAGGCCGGTTCCCAAACATGTTCTCAGCCGGAGGGGAGCCATTAGTTTCAGCTCCAGTTCCTCTTTATTCGGAGCCCCCGACCCGAGGCAGCTGTCACAGGTAAAGAACAAAACATCCTGGCTGTGTGTCAAAACCTAGCGAGCTGCCTACCTAGAGAATCAGATGCGCGTTCCGAACGTTGGTTCGAGTCATTCTGAACTATTCGAATGCTCGGAACGCGCGAATGTTGCTCAAACATTTAGCCTGCTGTAGAAATGGAACCGTTCTGGTTCCGATCTACTAGAAGGATTTATCAATCTAGACTGTTCTATAGATTTAGTACTTTTGAAGAAATAATTGGAGAAAGGAAATGTAGCCTAATTCAAGTTGCTTTTACTGCTCCGTTATCAAATGACTTTTTAATGAATGATAATGACACATTTAATCCATTTGTTAATTTATTTTAAAGAACACCGCAACAAAATTCATAATGTGTATGTTTAACTATTAGTTGTCATATGAACTATTTAGTAACCACAAGTCTCAGGTATCATAAGAACAGAATGACTGCGAAAGTGATTAGCGGGTCTGTTTATTTCAGCAGCCATTCAGACTGATTAGTGCTTTTGGTTCACGAAAAAGAACCGGATTGTAAGACTCATTTTCTGGGGAATCGGATTAGCCTACTGTATGTTTCGTGATGAAGATTCAGACTGTTTTAGCAAAGTATACACATTCGCGAATTGTTAACAAACCCGAACCTCTTAAAAATCTTCCAGTTCCGGTATTTTTTATTAATGAAACCGATTCTTGGTGCTCACCCCTACTATAGGCAGGCTGCTCGCAAGGTTTTGAGACGAGGCCCAATTTCTGTCCATGCTCAATTATTCTTGTGCTTGTTCAGGGCCTTGATTTATTTACTCAGAAGTCCCCAAGTGTCAGGGCTTTACGAGAGACAGCGTTATTTTCCCTAATTGTCTGTTGTCGCTGTCATACTGCGGTGTTGGCAACACAAAATATGTTTTGTTGTCCCTTTGGGCCACATGCTGACAGTCTTTTCAGGCTGAAAGCGTGTCACTCTCCCCCTCACACACACCATGTTTGAATTTGTTGGGGATTCTCTTGGACAGCCCTCTTGCAACTTGTTACTCAGTGTCCTTTGGGGAGATTTTAGGTGCTTCTCTGCTACTCTAACAAGCTGAATGATTCATCTGGTGTTTTTAACCCAGTAAGCCTGACGTGAAATAATAGTCAGAAAAGAATGTTTATTAAACCCTTTGTTTAAACAAGCTTGTATATGTGTATGTTCTGTATGACATTTGATGCATCAGTCTTTCATGGCTCATATAGTGAGAATATGGAGCTCACACATGTGAAGGAAAATACCTCAGAGATCCAAACTGAACAAAATTATGCAGTTTGGTGCTGATGTTATTGATATGGAGAAAAAGATAGAATTTTGGTGGCTTGTAATGTAAATAAATTAATTTTTATGACAATATAGCAGACTGCTTACATAATGCACATATCAGTTGTTGTCACTAGTTTTATGATTGAAACTCAGTAGTTTTTATTGTGGGGGCAAAACATATACTGCTTTGCAATACAATGATGATGCAATGAAGAACATTCCTGAAAAGCCTGTTGTATCATGTTTCATAAATACATTTTAACATGATTTGTCTAAAAAATATGGATGATCAAGTAAATCTAAGTGATACAATACATATGTTACCTGACCTAAAGGTGGATATTTTTAGAATTATAATAAAATAAATGAATTCAGAAAATGTAGATGTGTGTGCAACAGGTTTTTCAGCAAAGTTTTGATCATGTTCATAATTGATAGGCTTTAGTAATTCACATATGATACAGTACGCTTGAAAGGGTTAAGTAGCATTGCATCTCTTTCAACCATGTTGAAACAGATATAAAGTGTTGCATGCTTTTTAAAATAAATATCAAATGAAGCAGTAAAACAGTTGCTTACACGTTGAGTAATATAATGCTTTCATGTGCTAGATATCGAGTATAAAGGCGGTGCATACGCTTTTAAGATTAACTGTATTCTATCATCGGCCCGTACTGAATCTTTAATGAGAGATAACGCATATCTCCAGGTCAAAGGATTGTCACTCACTGTACTTGATAAAGTACATGATACATTTACTAGTCTTGCAGCAAGCTCACACAGTGAGAGATAACATGCTTAGCTAGTGAAAGAAGCCCTGCAGGGCTTCGAGGCCCAGAATTTAAGATGTAGTCAGTCAATAATAAGGGTCATGTCACCAAGCAACCGCTTGTATTGGGAGTTAGATTAGATAACCCTTCTGTCCAGAGTGTATTGCCTCAACTGCCCCTGGTTGTTTGAGTCTACCAGATGCTATCAGCATCTCTTAAGTCAATCATATGCAAATGTATTTGGCTACTGCTTTTCTAGTCAAACTAGTGATTGCTGATTGGTTGGAATTGTTATAAAGAACAACAATAACCGCATTAGCATTGTATCATAGATTTTCTTACTCTCCATCCTTACAGGTGTTCTGCCAGCAGAATAATTGTTTCCCTTGGTTTTTAACACAGTTTTGAGGTCCATTGGGAGTTTGACCCAGAATGCATTGTACGGTGGCCGCGAAGTGCAAAACAAATCACAATTCTGAAAACAAAATAACAAATTACAAACGCAAATCTAAAAAACAAAATAATTCAGAAAGCACAACAACAATTCAGAAAACATTATAACAAGTCAGAAAACACAACGACAAATCAGACAAACCGGAAAAGGTAGGTATAGTTTGAGACAGTGCCATTGGTTTGGGATTACTCACCGCTGACTGGATGAGACATCTGTCAATCAAAAAATACGGAGTGTCTATTTAGTTAAAAGTGGCCGTTAACCATCAGCTCCAGTGGTGCAGATGGATAAGTGCTAGTCCTTGGCATTTTGACATGATTGACCAAAAAAGTTCGGCAAAAGGTGGGATCGAACCTGGGTCGATCGCGTCAAAAAGCTAAGGGCAAGCGCTTAGCCATCTGCGCCACTGGAGCTGATGTTTTACAGCCACTTTTAATTAAATGTAAATAAACACCCCGTATTTTTTTATTCCATAGTAAGGGCAATTCATACAATACATTTAAACTGAGCTACTTTAATACCATCTCCGAACTTTCTACCACGACTCTGCTGTTCTTCGGCTGGTTCTTCTTGTATACGTTGATTGACAGATGTTTCGTCCAGTCAGCGGTGAGTAATCCCAAACCAATGGCGCTGTCTCAAACTATACCTACCTCTTCCGGTTTGTCTGATTTGTCGTCGTGTTTTCTGACTTGTTGATTTGTTTTCGGATTTGTCGTTGTGTTTTCTGACATGCTATTTTTTTCGAATTTGTCATTGTGTTTTCTGACTTGTTATAATGTTTTCTGAATTGTTTTTGTTGTGCTTTCTGAATTGTTATTTTGTTTTTTAGACTTGCATTTGCGTTTGTAATTTGTTATTTTGTTTTCAGAATTGTGATTTGCTTTGCACTTTTTTGCACCGTAGCATTGAGACCTATTTGCCTCTCTTAATGGCATTGCTTTGGCAAGCTTTGTGCAAAAAGCATTTGTCCCTTATCTCTGTCTGTTGCGTGCATGAGATTGACAGATGTTTCGTCCAGTCAGCGGTGAGTAATCCCAAACCAATGGCGCTGTCTCAAACTATACCTACCTCTTCCGGTTTGTCTGATTTGTCGTCGTGTTTTCTGACTTGTTGATTTGTTTTCGGATTTGTCGTTGTGTTTTCTGACATGCTATTTTTTTCGAATTTGTCATTGTGTTTTCTGACTTGTTATAATGTTTTCTGAATTGTTTTTGTTGTGCTTTCTGAATTGTTATTTTGTTTTTTAGACTTGCATTTGCGTTTGTAATTTGTTATTTTGTTTTCAGAATTGTGATTTGCTTTGCACTTTTTTGCACCGTAGCATTGAGACCTATTTGCCTCTCTTAATGGCATTGCTTTGGCAAGCTTTGTGCAAAAAGCATTTGTCCCTTATCTCTGTCTGTTATGTTGCGTGCATGAAAGCCCAGCAGCTACAACCGCCTTCTCTAAAAACACAATGCCTGACTAAGTGCCTCCCAGAGAGCTTGCTCTGAAATCCACCAAAGCTCTGCCTGGATTTTCACTGGAATTTCATCCGTGGGTGGAATGTTGGATAGACCCGGAGTGGCTCTTCTTGGCCCTCGGTCTTGACAAGTCCAGGCCTTTGTGCTCCCTCCGTATGGAAGGGCCGTGTATTTGGGATTTCTGTAGTGACGAATAAACTGGTCACATTCGCCAGCTTGTTCCTGACCCAGCTTGCAGTGCAGCCACTAGCTATGTAAAGATGAGATCAGCCAGGTCTTGGATTTGTAGCCCAGATTTCCACCAAGTTAAGGCCACCATTTCTAGTCATGTCATATGTATATTCAGTTTAAATGATTCCATACTTTGTTAAATTACTTGAAAATCTCAAGTGTTCTTTCCTGCATTGATGTTGGCTTTAGTAATGTCGCATTCATAAACCGTGCAAGTTGCTATTTCTAGTCATTGGCTGTTTGGCTTATTTGATAGGATAGCAATGTATAGTGCAAAATGAGTCATCAATATTTTAGCTCTGCTCATCTGAAAGACAGTGTTATAATTATATTTTATATGTATAATAAATATTTATTATCAGTAGTAGTAGAAGTAGGGCTGGGCGATATGTAAAAAATATCTTATCAATAACCGCCTTAAAAAATTTCACGATATCCGATAATATCATCTACCCAAGCCCCACCTCCACTACACCCTGCACCTCGCCGAGACAACATTGCCGGCATGCACCATAAACACACACCAGGTTCAGTTTGGTCTTAATTATTGCCACATTAAAGTTTAGCTTTACTTTTCTTAGTTTTTTCTTATCAAATTTGTGTTTGAAATTAATTTAATTTTGTGAGGAGAACTGTTGTGGAAAAATAATAGAACCCAATTGTAAGTTCATCATGGTGAAGTTGGACATTCTGGCGGTGATTGTAAGAATGATAAATGCATGTTGATATTAGGGCTGCACGATTAATCGAGTGCGATTGTCATGAGCATTTTGTTAGTAAAGCCGGTTCTGTAATCAGCAGGAAATCATCATCACGTGTAGGGATGCACGATATATCGGCCACACTTTTTTATGACTAAATTTGGTAATGGGAGAGTAAAAATATTTTTAAAACGTACACCGTTCAAACTAGGCTGCTTATGTTGAAGTGTTTGGGATGTGGCTTTTAATGATGAGACCTTTTTGTAATCAGGCTCTCAAAAAGTATATAACAATTTGGATATAGATTTATCGGCCAACATATCGGTTATCGGCTTTCAACAATAAAGAATAATCGGTTATCGGTATCGGCCAAAATGTTCATATCGGTGCATCCCTAATCACGTGCTTTCACTACGGCTCTGTGAAGTAAATGCTGCTCCATCTGAAAGCATGTGAAAATACCACATTTAATAACATTTTTACTCCAAACTCACTTCATAACGTCAGTCGAGTGTTTGAAATAAATCCTTCTGTGAGATGATGTGGCTTCTTACACAGAATAAGGCATGCAACATATTTCATAGTATTTAAGCAGTGATAAAGGCATTGCATTATAAATATACTTTATTTTAATGAACATTATAATAATAAGAACTCAGATAAACCGTATATTGCCGTAGTCGTGTGTTTATTAGTCACGTTGAATCTTCTGTTTATTCAGCTGCAGCGATAGGCATTTTCTGGGTTTCTTCTGCGAGGCGTATTTGGAGTTTCAGCACGAGAGCGCCCTCTGGCCTTTGGATGGAGATTTACTGCTGATCACAAAACCGTGCTTCACTGAAAGATACGCATGACAATCACAGCTTCTGTCGAATCGCGATCTCGATTCCATTTCGATTTATCGTGCAGCCCTAGTTGATATCATAGTAATGTCTTGAATAAAATATGCCTATTTCCGGTGTTTCTCTTTCTTTTTGGCATTATCATGTGTGTAGACACATTTCATGATGGTAAGTTTAATTTCCTTGATTTATAACAATTGTAGCGTTGTTTTTAAAATTGTAGTCAAGCAATAACGTAGGCTATTTGATATTTATCATACATGACTAAAATCATGCAGCGATTAAAAACGTTTTCTTTCTGGTAGCCTATTTGGAGGTCTCTTTTGGCCCGTTTTTAACAAAATAAAAATAACTGCTTTATTTATTTAGAAGCAGGGTAATTGAAATTTCATTTTTGTATTTTAATTTTATGAATTAAAATACAACGGCCACAATATAATATTAAGTGTTGGGCTGCCGAATCTCCGAACGCGTGCATGTTGAGGGGCGAGCTGAGATATAAGCCTATAATGTCTTCATCCGTTTGCGCAAATGAATTAAGAATTTATAGTGCTATATCCAACCCTCTACGGACACCTTGGCAATTGAATCTCCATTGGCTGGTATAACACCCACCATTAACAAAAATAAAATAATGGAACGCGGGACGGGAGAGAGACAGAGTGTGATTATGGCGTCTACTGGGTCAGATCGATAGTTAGGCAAATTAAAACTAAAGAAAACCGTATGCAACTTAAGCTTCGCAATGACAGACAACGAACAAAAAAGGTAATTTGCAAGAGCTGCGTCACAGCGCATATCAAAAGCTCCCTTATCGGTTCTGTTTTCAGTACTGGAGAATAAAAGATACGTTCTTAGATGCTTTTGTTAGTTTGTGAACGTTATCGTACACATTTTATCTCCCCAACAGATTAATTTGAAAAGTTTATAATGCATGTTGGCTATTCCCAATTCAGAAGAGCGCACACACAGCCTGTGTCTGTGAATGCTTCTCATACTCGCTCCTCTCTGCCCCACGCGGCGCGAATCCCGCATCACGGACGAGGCGTTCATGCTTTCCGCACTCACGCAGCCTGTCTCGTTATGCTCATTTATACTCGCACCCGACTCCACACCGCAAGTCTCCATGAGTGCATCTGGCAGTATGGATGAGGCTTGACGCACGCGCGCAACCTGTGTCAACTCGCGCCTGGCTCCGCATTTAATACGAATGTAAATTCAGTCTAACTGCTTGCTAATTTCACTTGGATGAAATGAAACATTCAGCACATTTTCCACTTGCTCTTAAAATCCCAAATACTTAAAATGAATAAATCAATTTAATACTTTAATAATTGACTTAATAAATAGTTCTTTATTTATAAAAAATAAACCAATATTTTCTGTGAAATTCAGTAAGTTAATTCTGTAAAAGTAGTTATACCATTATAATCTTGCCTGCTGAAGAAAAAAAAACAATATAACCCCTCCCAAAACACTATAACAAATTTAATGGATTTCAGGGTTATAATGGGAATTTGTTTGATTTTAATGTGAACTATAATGGTGTCTATTTGATGGATTCTATTGGTGGGATGTAAACTGGCAGATGGCAACCAATAGAACAACAGTAATTCCTATTGGAATAATGCCCAAAACAAAAAGGAATTTTGTAATGGTTGAATTTCTGTGATGGTTTCTATTGTTTTTTTCAGCAGGGTAATGATACCCATACTGTGCTGCACATTATTGACAATATTGAGCTGATGCTTGACTTTACAAATTTAAAATCGCAAATCAAATCGCAATATCTGTCAAAAAAATCGCAATTTGATATTTTCCCCCAAATCGCACAGCCCTAGTGAGCACCAGCCAATGAGATTTTCGTTTGTGCATTAGTTCCACCTACTACAGGAAAACCCGGCAGTTCTTAAAAGCTGAAGACTTCCAGAGGAACTCCCGTTATTTTTACAGGAAAATACAACAAAGTATATTGTTTACATGTAGCGCATCAATTCTGCATGTTATGTAAGACTCTCGCTCGCTCTCGCTCTTTGCGCGTGTGAGAGAAAGCGACGGCGAGTCGTGCACCTTCACACAAGTTTACGTTAAGCCAAATACACAAACACAGGTGCGCTGCGCATCCATTGAGATGAAATGATAAATAGCACAGATCGCTTGACGGCGAGTGAAACTCTGAAGTGCTCAGTCAGGGTGTTCTGTGAGTGAAAATATATCTGTGCTAATCATATACTCAGCATCCAACTCACACACTGGCGAGTAAAATCTGAGAATTTATTAGCCATTGGCCAATATTAGACATAATTTAGTCGCCCAGAGTGAAGATTTAGTCGCATATGCGAGTGATTTACTCGCGATGTAGAGGGTTGGCTATATCTCAGTTTAATTAAACATAATTATACTGTATACACTGTTTCAAATAAATGTAAAAATAGGGCGCTATGTGTGCTGTATAAATAGGCTGCAGGAATTTGTGTATTTTAATTATAACTCATGTTTGTTTGTTTTCATCATTATACAGTCTGTTGAATAAATATTCAGAAACACATGCAGTGCTACTATTTGTCTTTTTTTTCTGTTTAACTTTTATTAAACTGCAGATCAAAATAGAATAGGCCTATACCCTAAATAAGGATAAATTATATTAGAAAGCATCTCCAAAATAATCGCATACAGAGATGCACGTTGCCATTACAGTAGTCAGCGCCGAACAATAGGCAAATAAAATATAAACTGAGGTTACAAAAGTGATTCAGTCAAGATCAGTGAGGGATTTTCTTTTCTTTTGTTCTTTGATTTAACATTAATGACTGGCGGCAGCGGCTGCTGTCAATGCACGGATCCAATGCACCCTTGTTTTCTTTCTCAGCTCTTTGCATTCACTTAAGACATAACCGATTGTATTTAAGGGATATTTTGATATAATTCTGTGTGTATTTGTCCATTCGAGTGTGTAAGAATGCAAGAAAGACAGCACAGTCCAGTGTTTGCGTATATAAGAGACGGCTTTTGTGTGTGCTCTTGGTGTGTGCGCGCCCAGCACAGAAAAGAGCGCGCGCGTGCAGAAGCGTGTTCTATTTCGTCTTCTTGCAGTTGAATCTTTTGAAATCACAATAAATGCACATACAGGAATTGAGAAGCAGAATCGAAATAAAATTTTATAAGAAGTAATTAGATTCCTGACCTTACGCATCTAATGTGATTTCCAAAATTGGAATAGCTTTTAGATTCCCAACGTTCCTACTAAATTGTTTCATTCTTGCATGCAAAAAGACCTGTATGGTTACTATGGGGCTATGTAAAATATTTTTTGCAACGTACTAGGTTTATCATTTGTCATTTTTTTCCCCGATAATCGTCTGTTACCTTACTGTTGACATCCACATCGCAATACTTACGAGACATTGACTATATACTATGTACTGTTGACAACCAACACCTGCTTACCCCCATTGAAAGGCTTGGAGGGGCCAGGACAATTTTTTTATATAACTCCGATTGGATTCATCTGAAAGAAGAAAGTCACATACACCTAGGATGCTTTGAGGGTGAGTAAAACCCAGGGTAATTTTAATTTTTGGGTGAACTAACCCTTTAACATCTCCATGTATCAATTATAAAGCACACCATTCAACAGATTGCTGTATGTCACAAACAGCGCTTCAGAGTTGGAGCAGTAGTGTTTTAGATGGTTATACACACGTTGCAGGCTCGTAGAGGCAGGGCAATTATCTTTGTAAACACTGAATTTTTGTGTTTGTGCAGTCATAAAACATAAGTGACTGTTGCAACGCTTGTGCGTGTGTGTAGGTGCCCCTCGCTGCTGTGTTTGTTAGGCTACCATTGCAGAGGGAGGTAGTTAAGCATGTGCCTGGACTCTGGGAGCAGTGGTTTGGGCTGCAGCCAACATCACAGATGGTCAGGATCTCTCGCTCTCCATCGTCATTCTTCTCTTCACTCTTTTTCCCCTCTCAACTTCTCCCACACTTGTTTTTCTCAAACATGCTTTTTGTAAACCAATGAACGGCTTCCCAAAAACTAAGGTGTTGCGATATCAGGCACAGTCTATGATTTTAGCAGCGTTACACATTAGTGATCGACCGATATTGATTTTTTTTAATAACCAATACCAATTATTTGCACGTTTATGTGCCTGATAACCGATATGCAGAACCGATATTTATTTACTGTTATAAAGTAAATAAATGACTGGGTGAAGTAAGAACACACTTCACTTTGGTTTTTCCTCTTTTCAGTCATCTTTTTTTTTTTAAAGTGTTACATGGAGCGGCAGTACTTACTAGTGATAGATAGATATTGATTTTTTTATAACCGATACCAATACCAATTATTTGCACGTTTATGTGGCCGATAACCGATATGCAGAACCAATATTTATTTACTGTTATAAAGTAAATAAATGACTGAGTGAAGTAAGAAAGTAAGAACACACTTCACTTTGGTTTTTCCTCTTTTCAGTCATCTTTTTTTTTTTAAGTGTTGAAAATTAGCAGTCTTTCATGTTAAATTTAATCTTCATATTACAACAATAAAAAAACATTTTATTTATAAAAAGCATCAACAGCAACAACACTAATATTAACAGTAAGCAAAATAAATGTAGAATGTCTAATGTTTTCAAATGGAGAAAATAAATAAAGGACAGGAGTCATATCAACTTAATTTTAAACTACAGTTTTAGTAGGTTTATACGCTGTTTTAATAGCTACAGAGTCCAGAATAATTCACTGGATAATGTTAATTCACTGAATAATATTCTCTTGAATATTGGAATATAACAAACAAAACATCGTATTTTATTGTATTTCTCAACTGAGAAGTTTTGATTTCCAAAATTGGAATAGCTTTTAGATTCCCAACGTTCCTACTAAATTGTTTCATTCTTGCATGCAAAAAGACCTGTATGGTTACTATGGGGCTATGTAAAATATTTTTTGCAACGTACTAGGTTTATCATTTGTCATTTTTTTCCCCGATAATCGTCTGTTACCTTACTGTTGACATCCACATCGCAATACTTACGAGACATTGACTATATACTATGTACTGTTGACAACCAACACCTGCTTACCCCCATTGAAAGGCTTGGAGGGGCCAGGACAATTTTTTTATATAACTCCGATTGGATTCATCTGAAAGAAGAAAGTCACATACACCTAGGATGCTTTGAGGGTGAGTAAAACCCAGGGTAATTTTAATTTTTGGGTGAACTAACCCTTTAACATCTCCATGTATCAATTATAAAGCACACCATTCAACAGATTGCTGTATGTCACAAACAGCGCTTCAGAGTTGGAGCAGTAGTGTTTTAGATGGTTATACACACGTTGCAGGCTCGTAGAGGCAGGGCAATTATCTTTGTAAACACTGAATTTTTGTGTTTGTGCAGTCATAAAACATAAGTGACTGTTGCAACGCTTGTGCGTGTGTGTAGGTGCCCCTCGCTGCTGTGTTTGTTAGGCTACCATTGCAGAGGGAGGTAGTTAAGCATGTGCCTGGACTCTGGGAGCAGTGGTTTGGGCTGCAGCCAACATCACAGATGGTCAGGATCTCTCGCTCTCCATCGTCATTCTTCTCTTCACTCTTTTTCCCCTCTCAACTTCTCCCACACTTGTTTTTCTCAAACATGCTTTTTGTAAAAAAAAAAATCAACATTGTATTTGGTCCGGACCAAAGCAAGTGAACTAGCGGACTTTCCTGGTGTGAATACTAGTGATCGACCGATATTGATTTTTTTTTATAACCGATACCGATACCAATTATTTGATAACCGATATGCAGAACCGATATTTATTTACTGTTATAAAGTAAATAAATGACTGGGTGAAGTAAGAACACACTTCACTTTGGTTTTTCCTCTTTTCAGTCATCTTTTTTTTTTTAAAGTGTTACATGGAGCGGCAGTACTTACTAGTGATAGATAGATATTGATTTTTTTATAACCGATACCAATATCAATTATTTGCACGTTTATGTGGCCGATAACCGATATGCAGAACCAATATTTATTTACTGTTATAAAGTAAATAAATGACTGAGTGAAGTAAGAAAGTAAGAACACACTTCACTTTGGTTTTTCCTCTTTTCAGTCATCTTTTTTTTTTTAAGTGTTGAAAATTAGCAGTCTTTCATGTTAAATTTAATCTTCATATTACAACAATAAAAAAACATTTTATTTATAAAAAGCATCAACAGCAACAACACTAATATTAACAGTAAGCAAAATAAATGTAGAATGTCTAATGTTTTCAAATGGAGAAAATAAATAAAGGACAGGAGTCATATCAACTTAATTTTAAACTACAGTTTTAGTAGGTTTATACGCTGTTTTAATAGCTACAGAGTCCAGAATAATTCACTGGATAATGTTAATTCACTGAATAATATTCTCTTGAATATTGGAATATAACAAACAAAACATCGTATTTTATTGTATTTCTCAACTGAGAAGTTTTATTTAAGATTATGGTAAAATGCTTAAATATCGGGGAAAATATCGGGAAATCGATATATCGGTCGATCTCTATTACACATACATACGGCCCAAACACACTTGAAATAACAAAGACCAGGGAATGAAAAACTCTACTTGTATTGTGTTTAGTAATTGCAACATGTGTTTTCAAGAATCTCAATAACATGCCAGATTATGCCGTGCTTTCTAGCAGGTTAAGGCAGTTGCCGTGTGTCTGATGTGCCTGTGCTTGTGATTCACACACTTATTCATGTGCTGCATTACTTTACTGCGTCACTGACTTATCAGCAGCTCGACAGCATGTTTTTGCCATTTAGGCAGAGCAGCCTGTTCCCGAGTGGCATGTGAAGCATTGCGGTCCTTCGGTGTGTCCGCCATATCTGTGGGCTCTCGCTGACACCGTTGGCAGCTAGTTTGCAAGTGGAGAGCCAAACGTATATCACATCATTGTGTGCGTGTGTGTGTGGATGGAAGGCTGACATGCTTGCTTGAACTGCATTTTTGGAGCTCATATCAGCCGTGTTTGGTGGTGCAGACAGGACGAGGAGGAGATTTTTTTTTTTTTTTTTGAAGGAGTTTGTTTATTTCACTCATGCGATAAGGTTTTTTTGTGCCGTGTTAGACTGACGTAGTTTCAGGATGTGGTAAGAATGTGGAGGGAGCTGTTCGGTTTTCAGTATTTCACAACTTGCTGCTGTTGTGTGTAAATGTGTGAGTAACCCTTGCACTGCCAAGACTGCTTTCACATTTAACATTAACTTTCAGTAGCGTTTGCATTCGCTCTGTGTCTATAGTTTCTGTTTTTTGCTGTTCAGGTCAATAGGTTTTAAAGACGCCGTTTGAATGGAGGCACATCTGGATGGCGGCCTTTCACATTTAACATTAACTTTCAGTAGCGTTTGCATTCGCTCTGTGTCTATAGTTTCTGTTTTTTTTTCTGTTCTGTTTTCAATAGGTTTTAAAGACGCCGTTTGAATGGAGGCACATCTGGATGGCGGATCTTGTGCATTAAAGTTTTGCGTTCATTTGGAAATGACGCAAATCTCCGCCCTAGTTGACAGGCATTCAGTATCTCGCTTGAAAGTTTTTCTTGAACCATCCTGATGTCATATCCCTTACATTGAGATATTTTGTTTGGGTGGCATTTTTGCACATTAAACACATTGTACTTTTTTGTGTAATTCCTATTCATGATGCTACTCAAGAAATGTGTAGTGATTTTTTTTTTTGTCTAGATATAATTTGATTTATTTTATCAGTTGAATTAAATTTTTTTTTTTACATCTGTATAAAACATTTAAATTACATTAAAATATATAGAATTAAGATTAAACATTAAGGTTGATATTAATTGATTACTTTATAAAAATATTGATTTGATTTGGGTGGATGTTCGGGTGGCATTTCTGCAAAAACGATCCCTTGCGTTGAGCTCTGTTTGGTTTGTCGACTCCATTGTTGGCTCAATGAAGTGACCGTTGAATGTCATGTCACAATATAACACTGATTCACTTCCTGTGACATTAATCCTTTGTTGCACTACAAAACGGCCTTCAGCAAATTGTGCTGCCGTCTCACAGCAAGGCTACCGGATCTGCCACTGAGAACGCTGAGTTCTGTTACACAACGTGTTGAGAAGTTTAACTGTAGGAGCAACCGCAAGTTTGATGCAGTTTACTGGTATTGCTTAATAGTTCATGCAAAAATGTCAGCATTTACTCACCTTCATGTTGTTCCAAACCTCTATGACATTATTTCTTCAGCAGAACAAGAAAGAAGAATTGTTTCTGTCAGTACAACTAATATGAGTGGGCCCCAAACAACTTTAGACTCCACTGATTCTCATTGTATGAACAAAAAAATACTTTTTTATGAAGAAATTCATACAGGTTTGGAACAATCTGAAGAAATGGAATATAGTGCAAGTCTACTTAACTAATAAGTTGCACACAAGAAGATATCTTGAACAATGTTTCAGCTGTTTTTGTCTACACAATGTCATTGGGTCCAAAACATCTTTCAGGAGGAAAGTCATAAAGGTTTGGAACCACATGAAGAAAGAAAAGAAAGCGCAGGTGTACTTAACTAATAAGTTAGTTTATATTGCGACCTGACCGACTCCATAACCTGCTCAGTAAAAACAGCGTTTATGGCTTGGCACTTACAGGAATGTGCACTACCGTTATCCAGCATCTCACAGCATGGTGCTATAACTCATGAGGACGCTTTGAATTTATGAGCCCTCTCCGAGGCCTGTTCCTTTAATCTGAGGGAGTTTAGAAGCACAGCGTCGGATAAGGTTTAATGGGAATCTGTCTGGCTTCCTCTTTTGTTTGCTTGTTCTGTCATGAACCCACTCCCTTTTTTCTCTCGCCTGCAATTAGACAAGAGGAAGAAATAAGTTTGAGCTTGACTATAAACTGACCGTTATCGCTTTCAAGAAAAAAATGCAGATACGTGCTTAGAGAATCGAATGCTGCAACCCTGCGGCACACCCGACCCGAGATGACCTTATTGTGCTGGCCTTTGTTGCAATTCATACTAAGTCAAGTTGGATCAATATGAAATAAAACACAGTTTTTTGGTTTTTAAACATATATCAGCAAGAAAAAAAGGATTTCATAATAAGCAGACTTTTAGGGACTCCTTTTAGGAAAATTGGAAAGGCTTTATGGCCAAAACATGAGGAGGATTTCATTCAGTTTGAGTCATAAAATATTTTGCAGAAGACACACATGCATAATTAAAATGGACATTTGTTAATGCGTGCATTTATGTCCATGACAATTGAACACATTGTAATTTGTGTAATTATAAGTCACGAATCATGATGTTTCTCAGTATAATGGTTGGAGGTAATAGTGATTTTGTATTGATATCAATTTCTTTTTTGTCATTGGTTACATAAAAATGAAATGTAAAAAATTATATAGAATTACATGCATTCATGTTGAGATTGACTAAAGTATAAATCAAATATTTATATATGCATAAAAAATAATTGTATCAGCTGCAAATATTGTACTATTTTCAGTAAAGTGAATTGTTTAGAATGTACTGTCCTCAAATGTCGTGACAATAATGTAAAACATTAACCTAAAAACCAAAAATCTATTAATCCTAAAAACAAGCCTATTTTTTAATGCAATATATTATTTCTTTGTCTTTTTTCTTTGTTTTCTCCTTTTTTTTTTTATAAAAAAGTGACTCAGGCAGTACTTTGAGATTCGCTCTGAGATTCACAAGTTGGCCAATCAAAAAGCATCTCAGACTGCAAGGTTGTAAATGTGGTGCTGATAAGAGCTGATTCTGTTTTTTAGTCCAAACCCTGATCTGTAACAACTGTAATCAGACTTCATGTTGGCAGACCTCAAACAGATCACTCAGAAATGTCGAATGGGTTTTTTTCTGTCCGAACAGGCTGTATTACATTGACGAATTGAGGCCGAGTTTACACCCCTGACTCCCCTCATGACATGCTGTCAGGGATTTTTGTTTGGACCCGGGCCTGAGAGCCGAGAGCATGGGGTCAGGAACAGGAGCCTCATGAGGACCACGTCATGCTCTCCATCATTACACTTCCTGTGTTTGACTCAGGAATCCACAGCTGCGATGGCCCCTCTCTCAGCCGTTAGGCTCTCGAATGCAAATACGCAGATCGTCAGCTGTGCTTTTTATTAGACATGTGACCCAGCGCGCAACTACCGTGTCATTGATCTCACATTTACATGAGTGCCAGTGAGTCTGTACTGGGAGAAACATTCAAAGCAGAGAGGATGTTGGGTTTTGGACGCAGCGGTGGGGTTTTCCCGAACTGTAAGCGAAGATGTTTAAATAGGAATGATCTGTGATTGTGGCGCTCATTCCACACATGCTATTGGCAGGTTCGAATGTGGCTCGCTTCTTCGAAACGGGGCCGTTAGTGTCTTTGAGTTGCGAGAAAGTCTGTTTTCTGTGACTGTGGTTGCGGGGGTTCGGCTCATCCAACTTGCCGTTCTGCTATTTATGGAAATGTTTCTCCGTAGATAGATGCGGTGATGTCACTGCAAAGAGAGGCCAACTTTGGTCTGAGAGAGGGAGCTTGTGTTACACCTGTTCCTAAAATGAGTCCAAGCCACACTTAAAAGCTGAAAGCATAAATCATTATGCTTTTGGCTTTCATTGTAGATTCTTGCTCAACAATAGATTCACTTCATTCTGTTGGAAACTTCGCTATTCATTATTAAAGTCCAAAAATGAAATGGTGTTTGCAACATTTTATTTGTGTAATGTGAATATTGTGCAAAAAATTGATTTTGCAAATGTTTTCTTTTTTTCTTTTTTGGAGGCAAGGGGTTGAAAAAAAGACCCGAAAAATCATTTTAGAGTTGGAGCATGTTAGTATATTTTGATGAAAAATTGTGAGAACCTACATTTTCTTTAGAATAATGTGCACTGATGAATTATTCTTATTAAACCATGAAGATATGTTAAAGTTATGATTTAATGCTAATCTTAACCATTACAGTTAATTAAATTAATGCAACAATAAATGTGCGCAGAATAATGCAGCCTGTTATTTGATGGACTGCTACTTAATATTGTGTAAAAACTGCAAGTTTGCATGGTCATAGTGGTAAATATGATCAAGTATTAGAAAATATTCTTAATGATATTTAGCTTATACACTAATAGCTTATACAATATGTAACCAGATTTTAGTTTTGCACAATGTTATATATATATATATTATTATTATTTATTTATTTATTTATTTATTATTATTATCTTATTCTTATTAACTTATTATCTTATTATTATTATTATTATTTAGAATAATTCTAGAATGATTTTATGTAGTTTATATAAATTATCTAATTATAATTTATTTTCTGTAATGTGTAGAATGAATATATACAGTATATATATATATATATATATATATATATATATATATAGTTTGACTGAATGTTAAAAAACAAGTAAAAAAATAAATCTTTCTCCAAATAGACCCTTGAACCAGATTCTTATGAGAAGTGAGTCCTTGAGGTCACAAAACCGCAAATTAAATATAAATATACTCCATGATAGCAAGCACACATCTTTGATTACAAGGCGGCAGAGAAGCTGACCGTGTTTTATTTAGAAAATAAAGCATACAGTCTGCTCTCTGCACTGCTGATAAGGAGACTCTAACATGCTCTCCTCCTGCCAGCCCCTCCCACCATGTGCGTCAGTGGCACTGCTGGTCTGGTTGGCTGTTGCTAGGTGGCTGTGTGTGAGTGTGTTTGAGAGAGAGAAAGAGAGAGAGACATTTAGGGCTAACACAGGCAGCTTTAAGTGTGTGTGCGTTTGTGTGTACAACTAAGACAGCTGCACTAAGCTCAGCACGCATTCTGTCTGGGCCTTGAGCTGGTCTCCGGCCATCTACAGTTGCGCACACAAGCAAACACACGTACGCAAATCCATACACCCACATACTGACATACACTGTAACACCTGCACACAAACTGACACAGAGACTATGATCCACAGTTTTCACAAGGTCCAATGGGAATAGCTCTGATTTGGTCTATAATCACGATTCTTGTCAGATGGATTTTTTCTAAGGTAGGTTTCGGTGGAATTCCTAGTTGGCTCGGCGTTTATTACGCGATAACCCTTAACAACTGTTCTCCGTATGTTTTGGAGAGAAAACTAACTCTGTTAATAGGCCAAACGCTTTGTCGTGTGGATCAAGATCAGATACAGATCGTGACTTACAGATAACTTCACTTTGAAAGTTGCTCGCGTGGGGCTTGCTAATCAAGTAGAGATTATGAGTCAGCGAGGAAACCCCACCGAACCGCATACAGACCTGCTCGCCATGGCTCAAACCATAGCAGTCACCTTGGAAGAGTGACTGAATTTTCCATTCGGTTATATTCAGTATTTGAGTTGTAAAACGTCTTACACTTGCTTTCATCTTTGTGAACATCTGGTGTGGACTAATCAAAAGCTTTATGGTTTAGTTCTGATATGGTAAAATGCATTTTTTTTTCAGATATAAACACAGAAGAGACAATATACATTTTGTGAAATAGATTTATTAAAGTAATAAACTTTAACTTTGCAATGAATCCAAAGTACCAACAGATCTTTTCTTCTGTATTATGATATCTTAATCAAACGGATCATCGGAAAAAATAAAAAAATGTGGTTTTGCACGTCGGTTTTTGAGTGGATGGAGGCAGACCTGAATGCAAGATTGTGGTTTGTTGCTTTGGCTTTGGGATAAAATGATTACTTGAGTAATTTGATTAAATTCGGCATGAAACGGATGTTGCGACAGATCTTTTTTCCTGTATTGTTGTTCAAATTTAACAGATTTTTATTGAAAAAGAAAAAAACTGTAGGATGGGGGCTCAGTTTTATCCATTAATTGTTGATTGATTTATTTTGTTAAAAAAATAAATTAAACTCATGATGAATCATTTAAAATAAGATCCAACCCCCCACCCCTCCCTCAAAGAAAAATTCAAAACTTGATAAATTCTAAAAAAATGTGCATAAAAAAGTATGTGCTTCAGTCAAAAAAAGTTTAGTTTTTTTAACCGATAAGAAGACATGCCAATACATTACAATAGAAACACACTTAACAAATAAATTCCTTGATGTACTCCAAAAAAGTCTTTTGAGACTTTGCCTCAACAGATCATGAGATTGGATAATGGAATTAACCAGCGAACCGATCTCATCGCACACCATCTCAAATGGTTTTTTTATTTATTTATTTAATTTTTAAAAGTTATTTTTGGGCATTTCTTGCCTTTATTAGGATAGGACAGTATGTAGACAGGAAGCAAAGTGAAAGAAAGAGAGAAAGGTGGTGGTGGTGGTCGGGAAAGGTCCACTAGCCGGGACTCGAACTTGGGACACCCAAAGCGCAACGGCGCTATATGTCGCCACGCTGCCCACGAGGCTATTGGTGCCAACCTCAAATGTTAGTTTGAAATCTTTTGTTTTGTTATTTTAAAATGCCTGAGCCAAAGTCTGTCATCAAAAAGATTTGGTAAAATCTTCCATGTTTCGCACGTTTGCGCACCCAAACCTCAAATTGTCCGAATGCAAGATAATATGACAGCGTTTGTTATTGCACTTCATCTGCACACTCTGAGGTACAAGTCATTTGTTATGTAGGAAAAAAACACACTTGCTTTCCTGATTGCAGCAACTTCCATTTTAGCATTGATACTTTGGGCCAGTTTTCCAGGAAGTGACGATTTTATCCTTGAACACATGGATTGGAAACAGTGATTTATTTGAAGATGTCTTTGTTACTCAAATAAGCACGACATTCACAACCACACCGGTAATCTCACATCAACAACACAGTTCCTCTCCCACTCCTCTTCCTGCACCCACGCGCTAACACCTGAACATGCGCATACGCTAACTTTATATTTACCCGGAAGAACCTTCTTCCAAGCGAACAGGGTCGGGGGAAAATAACATGTTAACTGTTTTATGCAATATTCTAATTTTGCGCAGAAGTTAAATTCGCAACTTTGGAAGGAAATGTAGCTGATAATATGCAAATGGAAAATAGCAGCAGATCTCCTATCCATTGTGCATTGGATTATTCATTATTTTGACTAATTTGATTGATACTTTTTAACGAAAAGTCTAGTTCTTTCTGCTTTGTTTCATATGTTACCATATTTAAAATTATTTTCCATTTTATATTCTGTTGCAAATCTTGGCTGGCTTTGGCTATGGCCGGCTGACTAGCCTAAGTATGAATTTCAACCTCTTTCAGTTTTTGCAGTTAAGTCTCATGTAGTTATGTCTCAATTTATAGACATTCTCCAATGCTGTTCTGGTCCCAATGATTATTCAAATAAATGAAAAAGTTAATCTTGAAATGTTGTTTTTTTCAGGCAGTCCATGCGGTAGACAAAGAGGAACAAAGTGCTGAATAATGTTCCCACTGCCTTTTCCTGGATTAGTTTAAAGGAAGTGGTGATGCTGTTTTCTCCTGTTTGAAGGCCTCAGTCGAACCTCCTGCGGGAGACGGTGGTGTGGAATGGAGTCCGCTGTGGTTGTGGCGTGTTACTGTGAAGTCCCTTGGTGAATTGATTGGACTCCATCCCTCTTCACACAAGCCCTTAACTTGTTTCGCATCCAAACGCTGTGTCAATAATTGGCTTTTAGGCCTGCTAACCTGTTCAAATAGACCCCTCAAAGCATTGCTAAAATTCCTCAAGAGCTTCATAAAAGGTGGTAATCGTGCCTTTTACCACCATCAAAGCAGTCCTTACGTTTGCTGTAGCAAGAAATACATAATTTAATCAGCATTTGGACATATAGAGTTGTTAAACGGTGGTAATCATGTGGAGTCGGTGGCATGAAGGTTGTATGAAAACTTCCAAGGAATGGGAATCACTAAACTTGTCTTGGTTATCATAGTTCCTCTTAGCAAGGCACACTATTTTGGAGAGTATCACATACGTAAACAACATATGTACGTGGATATGTTGTTTAAGTTCAGATCAAAGCGTAAACAGCGTATCCACGTACGGTGCTGCTGGCACAGAACAGCATACATTATTGATGTATGTGATACTCTCCAAAATGGCGCTATAGACTGACGCGGAGGAGACGAATTGTTGAATAAAGTCGTTATTTTTGTTTTCTTTGCGCACAAAAAGTATTCTCGTAGCTTTGTAAAATTACGGTTGAACCACTGATGTCACATGGATAATTTTAACGATCTCCTTGCTACGTTTCTGAGCCTTGATCGTGTAAGGACCCTTGCTGTCTATGGGAGGGTCAGAGAGCTCTCGGGAATGCATCAAAAATATCTTAATTTGTGTTCAAGGTCTTACAAGTTTGGAACGACATGAGTGCGAGTAATTCATGACAGAATTTTCATTTTTGGGTGAACTATCCCTTGAACATCAGGTTTTCCCAATGGAGCTGTTCCTGAAGTTGGTGCACTGCAGGTAGGCTTTGGGATTGAACTTTGAGGATTTGGGATTCTCCTTGAGTAATTTGATTAAAGTCACGATTAAATGGAAGTTGCAACAGATCCTCTTTTCTGTATTTTGATGTACATTTGAGTTTAAAGGGGTTATTGAGAAATTGTATCCATTGGTTGTTGATTGGATTTTGAGATGTTGGTGTTGCACTCCAAAATGAATGAGAGGTTGCAGTTGATATAAAAAAGGAGTGGGGTTTAAACAGCCTTAAATAATTGGAGAAATATGCCATACATCACCAGAAATAAGTCTGATGTTTCACCAGAAATTCATAAGAAAGTCAATACTATAAAGTTGATTTATAAAATAAGCCTAAATGTTTAATTCATTACATTTATTTATGATTATCTAATTATATTGATATTTATTAAATTACATATCTATTATCAGCTAATACCAATAAATTAAAAAATGTCTGATAACTAATACGGTCCATTACAAATCTTTACAGTGACGGTGAGACAAACAATGCTGAAAGTGTAGATGGAGCTCCCCTAAAAATGGCATATGCCAAACATTTGACAGCTACATAATATTAAAACTACGTAAATGGTGACAGCAGTTGTTTGTCCGCATTGTGAAACCAAACGTATCACAATGGCCCATCTTGTAAACCGAGTTAACACACCCAGGATTCATTCTAGAGATAATATATGGAATGCTTTGCTTTTATGTCATTGTAGATAGATGTTCTCACATCTTATTTTTTTGACTGCTTGTCCAGTCATAAGCATGTGCTGTGTTTTATTATAATTAGATGAAGCCATTCATTTACATTGCAAAAGCCTGCTATCATGGTGAAGTAGGCATGACTACATGCATTTTTGAGACGCGAGATGTTGATCGTCTAAATAGTTTAGTTGAATATGATGTCTCAATGAGGTATTTAAGGAACATCAATGAATGACACAAAATAATGAATTGTTAAACAAACTAGCTGGATGGGTTTGAGTTTCAGGTTCACCTGAGGCTATGGAGAGTCTTGTGTCAGATGGATGCAACAGTGTTTAGACAACTAAGAAACTTTTGACCAATTATAAATGAGACCGAACATAATCCGGTTGGTAGTGCATTGGATTATTCAATATTTTGGCTAATACATTTTTTAAACACATTTTTTTAATCTATACTTTAAAAGTCTAGTAATCTCTGCTCCATTTAACACATTTTTACTATTTTTCCATTGTATTGGATGCAAAAGTTAGTCTGGGTTTGGCTTTGGCTAGCTGACTAGGCTAAGTAATGAGTCAAAACTTTCAGTTTGTGTAGTTAAGTTTCAATTAGTTATAGGGATGCACCGAAATGAAAATTATTGGCCGAAACCGAACAAAATGAAACAATGCACCGAATACCGCACGAAATGAAGGTTTTTCAAGTTTTTTCCCCCCCATATATTTTTGCCAATTTTTTTTCACCATTGGATAAATTAAATAGCCAAAATGTTCTTTTTACTGTTTTGTCTTGCTTTTCAAAGAAAAAATCAATTACAAAACAACAATTTAAAAATATTTAACACTGAACATTTTTAAGATTCTAGCAGTGTCTGCAACAAATTTAACTTAATACCACAATTTAAAATTAATAAGTTGGTAAAATAATATTTTTTGGCCATCAAGACCCCCTTCTTGAATCAGGCATGTATTTTTAACTGTACAATTAAAAGCAGCCTTGCTGAGAAGAGACTTCTCTTAAAACATTCGAAAATATTTGAATGCTATGTGTGAATGTTATAAGAAATGTATTAACAGAGCTGTTGTAATGATTATTATCATTATTATTGTCTTTTTATTTTATTTTACAGAACAACAGTAAAATTACAATACTAACATTTATGAATGTTGATAGAGTTCTTGCTTTTTCTCAACTTTTATTTTGGCAGAAATGCACAGGAAGACCTCAGTGCTTCTTTTTGTTGACAACAGCAGATTTATAAATGTGTCTCATTACGAATACGTTGTACGTATCGCATTGTCACATGCCTTGTAAAAATTCATAAAAATGTGACTGAGCAACTGACGAGTAACACTGTTCCAACACTGATTTCCGTTTTGCCTTTTGAACGAGCTCTTGCTTTTTCTCAACTTTTATTTTGGCAGAAATGCACAGGAAGACCTCAGTGCTTCTTTTTGTTGACAACAGCAGATTTATAAATGTGTCTCATTACGAATACGTTGTACGTATCGCATTGTCGCATGCCTTGTAAAAATTCATAAAAATGTGACTGAGCAACTGACGAGTAACACTGGTCTAACACTTTGGACTTTGAACCCTGGTTAACAAGCAGATAGCGCCGCGAGTTTGTACAGCGCTATCAGAATACATGCAATTCGAGCATGAAAACATAACGTTCTGCAGTGTATTTAATTGTTCATCATACCAGCAACAATCACCCCTTCCTCTTTTCATAGAAGACATGCGATGCAGTACTAAACAGTCTCTCGCTGTCGGTGCTTGTAATGATTTTTGCGTCTTTCTCGGACAGTTTTAAATGCTTCCACACGGCTGACATGTTTGTTGCATTATAAAGAGTGCGTGCCTCTCACTCTGCGCTGGTTGCTATTTGATCGCTTCATTTCATTGTTCGGTACAATTTATTCTGTCTTTTCGCTTATTCGGCAGAACACGAAAGAGCTTTTATTTTGCTATTTTCGGTTGCCGAACATTCGGTGCATCCCTAATTAGTTACAGTAAGTCTTGAATAATATGCATCCACCCATGTTGGTCTTGACCTTGTATCTTTTTAACACTTTAAAACTCCTTACAGAGGCATACAAATCTAGATTGAGGTATATTTATGCTTCTTCCCAGTTAATTGTCAAAAAATAAATACTTTAGTGTATATATTTTTGCCCCAAAATCTAGACTGAGGTACATTGTAAGGTGCAATATGTACACCAGAATATTATTAATATTTTTGACACCGTTCTAGTTAATACTAGTTAATACTGTAAGTAAAGGTCTTTAACCCTTTAATGCACACAGTTTAATGTTTGGTTAAATATTTATAAATATATTATTAGCTTTTAATTTATTTTATATAATTACCCAGTTTTCATTGTTTATTATTTGTCATTATTTATTAATGCTGGTGTACTTTTAAAATAATAATGATAACAGAATACCAGCATCATTTTAATGTTTTTTTTAAACTAGTCATTAAACTGCTCTCAAAAAATAATTTGCCGTTTGTTGTGGATGAAAGTTGCCATGAAAGGCTGAGTGAAGACTGATGTTTGTTTTTGTCTGTTGTGAGCTGAATTCAGAGAACTGTTTTGCTATAAATGTAAAATCAGCCTACTGGAAATATATTTTTTTTTTATCATTTCTGCTGAACTCCCCCTTTTCTTTTTATTATTTAAAATGATTTTTTTGTTTGGGCCTCTAGCCACCTCACTGAAAGTCAGCAAAACAGCACAGACCGTCATGCCTCGCTGGCGCATAGTGGCGATGGTCTCTCCAAGAAATTCAACTCCTCCGTTCCCGCTCCGTGTCCGGCTGCGCTGATGCCGCTCGTGTGCTGAGCCCATATGGGCACGGATGGGTGGTTTGTCATGCCCCGCTCAGCCCCCTGGTAGAAATTACTCACACGCAAAAACACCAAGTAATGTGTGTAAACACTGAGTTTGCTGATACTAAAATACTGTCGCGGCAATAGCAGATGACTCGAGTCTAATTTTTCACCGGCTTGATGGTAGATATTAAAGATAGGGGATGTCAAAACGTCATATGAGGGTTACTGCAAGGTGCAGTATTTTTTGTAGCCTGTATATTCACTTAGCAGTTTTACAGTTTATCTGTTCCACTGGTTATTAACTTAACACAAAGCACTGCCATCAGTTAAGGCCTGTCTGCAAGCCTTGTTTTCAAACTGCAGACTGGCCTCCAGCCACATTAAAGGGTTCATATGATGCGATTTAAATTTTTCTTTTCTCTTTGGAGTGTTACAAGCTCTTGGTGCATAAAGAAGATCTGTAATGTTGCAAAGACTAAAGTCTCAAATCCAAAGAGATATTCTTTATAAAAGTTCAGACTTGTCCACTCCCTCCTAAAACACCTTGTTCTAACACGCCCCCACATGTCTATGTCACTGTGTTGGGAAGATTTGCATAACACCACCCAAATGTTCACGCAAAGAAAGAAGGCGTAACTTTTCTTCTCGCTGTAGTGTTGCCGCCGCCATGTCGTGAAGACGCTGTGTGTTTCATTGTGAAAGCGAAACTACTTTGTTTGGCCTTCCAAAAGAGGACGATATCCGCTTCGCCATGCCTGGAGCTGATCAGTGCTGGTTGCTGAGGAAATACGTTAACTTCGTGCTGTCATCATTTCTCCGATCACAAATGCAGACATGGTTTTATGTTTACGCGGCGCAATACACAACACAAAGTGTAAAAAGACAGTATAAGTCATTATAATCAGTAATTATGTCCCCACTGGATGCAACAAATGCCTCGTTTGTAATGGGTTTTATTGGTTTTGTCTCGTTGCGCCAGGACACATGGAAACACAGTA
>NW_015505264.1:1382873-1395373 GCF_001515645.1 Sinocyclocheilus grahami | reverse complement strand
GTTTTTTGCTAGAAATAAAAGTTTTTAATGTTTCAGCTGGTTGGCTTGGTTCATGACTTATGAGGATTTAACAAAGACTTTTAAATAAATCCTTATGGGGAAAATGAATGGGAAAAATACTTTCAGAACCAGTGCTGCTAAAAATGTTGGCAGGCACTATTGCACTATAGTTTACAGTTTATATAGTTTATGGCAAAAATGTAACCCTTTGAGAGCACTTTGTCTTTAAGAGGGCATGTCAAAGAGATGCCATGTGCAAGCAATGTGCATTTTTTCTTGTTTTTAACAATGTTGTATAGATTTATGATATCAGCCGTGCTTCAGCCATGTGAAAATAGTTATCAGTATATCATATTGTGCAGAATTTCAGTATCTGTGCATGAAACCTATGTAAATTTTATACATGAGGCCCGTGATCTGTGCTGTCAGAGATTTTACACAACAGTGTACTAAGAATGTGGTGGTTCCACATTAAATCCGTTTGACTGACATTTACACCAATTCATCACTTCCGAATCACACTGCTTTGCTTTCTGTCACTGTACCATGAATTAGCAAAACGCTAGAACATCATAACAACCTGGAGTCTCTACATGTTCAGTAACATCACCTCCTCAAGCATGTAGCCAAAAACCTAGTAAAGCTAAGCCTGACCTAATATTTGATCATAATTTCTTTTTTTGTTTTGTTTTTAAGCTGTGACAAACAAAACAATCAAACCCTCATTCGTGTTTACACCAGGTATGAACCAACACATCTCACCAGGAGAGACAAACCTGCTCACTCGCTTTCACGGCCTTTCCCTTTAATAACTTTTCCACACCATTCCTCCCTAAAGACCTGCGTCAAGGGACACGGTCTAAGCAGTGGCATTTCTCACGTTAAAATGTCTTCTAATACTATTTGTGGGTCAGGAGATGCGTACGAGAGGTTTGGCACAAAAACAGAAGACGAGAGCGCACTTTTGGTTTCCATAATGTGGTCTTGCTTCTTCGACCTCCGCGGCTTTTCTTCTGCATGTCCGAATAGCTTCCGTCTGTTTTTAGTTATTTATTTTTTTGTCTGATTCGCTTGTTGCATGTGTGACTTTGTGCTACACTCTTGTACGGTCGTTCTGACTCTATGATTTTGTTGTTGTTGTTTCATTTGAAACTCATGTCTGTCTTTTTTGATTCATTTGAATCGTGTTTTTTATGTAATTGTAATTCACAGTTTTGGTATTTTGATAGGAGCTTGTGTAATATTCAAACAGCTGTTTTCAAGTAAGTAAATATACTGGTGGGAGGCTGTTTTATTATTTGTTTATTGACTTATTTCAACGTGGACTACTTTTTTACTGCACATGAACTACAATCAGTAATGACTGACATGTTGGAGGCTGCCATTACTCAGTAAAAGTTTCTGCGTCCCCCTCCTTCTCCCTCTCCATGCAAATACACGCGCACACACAGCCAGAGTTTGATGAAAAGGCCTATTGAATGACTTTTTAGCAGATGTGACTTTAGCGCTTTGGCCAGCCTCGTTGAAGTCCCTCTGATTTCCTCTCCATTCTGTCCTGGGCTGAAGCTCATGCTTGTCTTTCTTCCATGCGTCCTCCTTTGCTCCTAGCCATCTGAATACTAATGCATAAGTCCCTCTGGCATGGCGATGCATGGTCTGTTCCCTGTCCTCCCCTTTCCCCCCATCCATCGGCAGTGTGTGTATGTCTGTCTCTTTGTCCCCCTGTATCCAGGCCTGTAACCTGCTGTATGTTGTGTTTGCTAACAAATCTCTTGAGGACTTGTGTGTTGATGCCTTCTAGGAGATGTGAGAGTGAGAAGTCAGGTAGGCTTTGAACCTGAACGAAGAGGCTCGCACCCGTACCTGGGCGTCGATTTCCGCACTTTGCACTGTAAGTACCCAAATTAGCACTCGCACACATTCCTAGCTCTGTGCAACAGGGAAGCTTTGTTCCGGAGGTATTTTATCATGGGTATTGAATATGTTTAAAGCTTTGAACCAAATCGACCAACTCTGATATGAATTCTTAGAGTATTTGATTCAACTTTTGAAAATCAAAAATTAGACAATTTCGGGATGAGCTAGGGAATTAATCAGTTTGGCTCATTTTAATGTATTTTCTTTTTTGAAAACATCACTACTGTCTTTTATGCTGTAAATGTGTGGTCACAGTAGCGAAATTTAGACAAAAGTCACTTTCAAACCTGTCAAAGTGGCAAATTCACTTAAACACGAGTGAAATCTGCACAAGGACATTTTCTGCAGTTACTCAAAACTCCCAATCCCGCTGATTCCTATTGAAATTAAATGGATTTTACCCACAAAATATAAAGGGGTTAATGATCCAAAAATTACAATTGTCATAATTTACTCAGTACCACAAAAATATCACCAACCAAAATGTTTCAAACCTGTTTAAGTTTCTTTCTTCTCTTGAACACAGTATAAGATATTTTGAAGAATGTTGGTAGCCAAACATTTGACGGTAGCCATTGACTTCCATAGTAGTAGTATTTTTTTCATTACAGTGGCTACCGTCAACTAAACTAGTTTGCGAGAACTTTAAGATGAATAAAAACATTGTAGGTAGTTATGTTTTAAAAGGTTTATTTTTTAAATTTTTTTTACATGTACTAAAAATTAATTTCGTCCGAGAATTTAAATGGGATTTTTGCTTCTGGAGGACTGGGAGTGTCACTTAAATAAGTAATAAGAGTTCAATTATAAATGTAGTAATTTAGAAATAAATATGAAATTCTTTAATTCATGTTTAATTTATTTAACTACATATTAAACATGAATTAAATGTTTTTTTTTATTTGTCAGTTTGAATGTAATGTCTATTTAAATTTTTATTATTTAAAAAAAAATCATCATAAAGTTGTTGTTTTTTAAGTGGCGCTTCTCATTCACCCTTATGTTTGTTATCCCGTTAATATATTCTAACCTAATTATATTAAAGACGTTTTCCCCAATTTTCATAGTCTCTCTGTCTGTGTTGATCTACCAATGTGGGCGAGCTGAATTCAGGAGAACGTACATTTAGCACATGAAAAGATTTATTGCTCTTTTGTTGTGGTGAAATGAAACTCTGTTTTAAAGACTCTCTCCGGACTGGTTTTGTCTTTTGTGCTTCAGTCAGGCATGACCTCGTAGGCTGCCTGAGCACCACAATTGCAACGATAGCAACCGAAGTTTTAAACAGCAGTGGCTCCAGTCAGTGGGGCTGGGGGTGGATTTGGACGAGAACGAAAGCCAAAGACACGAAAAGCTTCAAATTTGAAAGCAATTTCAGCTTAATTGTTGAGGATGTTAATTTTAAATGGCATTTTGCATCATGGAATTTCCATGTCCTCTTTCTCATGTGTGTGTTTGTGCTCAGCCCGTGCTGAGTCAGCAGGGTCGATTCCAGCTCGGAGGATCCGGAGGCTCTTTAGTTTCCAGCGACACCTGCTTTCGTCCCGTCTGCTGCGAGGAGCGCCACACCTCAACCCCCTCCACATCCTGGACGAGGACTACTGCGGTCAGGCCAAGGTATGGCACCACAAACACACATTGTGGTAAAACCTTGGTGACTTTAGTTTGTATTGACTATTCAACATTTGCGGTATGAATACATACATAACATATGCAGTTATTGATTTTTCATCTGTTCTCACTGTCATTTTCTCACAGTGTATGCTTGAAAAGGTTGGAAGCTGGAATTTTGATATATTCCTCTTTGACAGACTTACAAATGGTAAATATTATAATTCTGACGAACCTTCTTATTTCTGCGTGTGAATGTGTGAGATTTGTTGTACTTTACCTTCACTTTATTAAGCCACATTGTATATGTACACTTCTCATTCAGTTGTGGTCAACTCTGCCACCTGCTGGTTGCATCATGGCTGTGCAAAATTGAGGATGAAGCTTTGCCTAGCCAAATTCATCCTTCCTCTTATATTCTTTGTTGTTTTGAAGGAAACAGTCTTGTCTTCTTGACATTTAATTTGCTGAACCAGTATGGCCTCATCGAGCTCTTCCAGTTAGACATGGTTAAACTGCGTCGATTTCTAGGTAAGTGTTTTTCATGTTTATTGCTGAAACTAACAATGAATTTTTCTTTTATTAATAGTATTTTAAAAGCATAGTTTAATTTGATTAAATACATTTGATTAAAACAATGCAAAAATGCAAAATGTATGAAATATAAATGTATGAATGTATATGAACTTAATTTGAACATTATTTCACATTCACACTATTATAATTAATTTATAGTTACTGTTTTACAAAAACAAATGTCATGTAACGTTTCAGTGAAATTTAATTCATTTCAAACCTCAAATATTTAACAACAAAAGAACATATTCAAAATATGTTAGTATTTTTTTTATTTATTAGTCCAGATTTACTGACATTATTATAATATACTAAATATTATTATTATTATTATTATCTGTTGGCTTGCTTTTAGGATGTATTTAGCTTTTATGCAAAAATTTAACATTCTTATTTACAAGAATTTGTAACATTTACAAGAAGTATAAATTTCACCATGAACATATTAATAAATTGTAAAAGTTGCTTGGAAAGCCATCTGAACTACCTTAAACAGCAAGCATTAAAATGACTCGATGCCCTCCTGAAACTATTAACTATGAGTTGCAACATCTGATCAACTCATCTGATTTATTTTTATTATTATTCAAATATATTTATTCTAATTCTAAAGTGTATTTTTCAATTCTGTAAACATGACAGATGGCGGTTCTGCATGCCACAGTGCACTGATCCAACTAACTGAGAATGAAATTAGGTGTTGATTGTCATCATATATTTAAATGATTATCTGCAGCCCTAATATACTGACTGTACTAATCTTGCTGAATTACTTTAAATGTTGTACACTTGGTTTCAGTTCTGGTTCAAGAAGACTACCACAATCAGAACCCTTACCATAATGCAGTCCATGCTGCTGATGTCACCCAGGCCATGCACTGTTACCTGAGAGAACCCAAGGTGATTGTCCCTTTATTAAATGTACCGTAATTGACTTTTAATGATTACGTGTAGACTTACAGTCGTCTCTTTGTGTGTGTGTATCGACAGCTCGCCCAGTCCCTCACATCATTCGACATCCTCTTAGGGTTGCTGGCTGCGGCCACACACGATCTGGACCACCCTGGAGTCAACCAGCCTTTCCTCATCAAAACCAACCATTACCTTGCAGCTTTGTACCGGGTTAGAGTGCAATCCAATGGGATTTAAGCACATCATTAGCTCCACAATCCTCTTTATGTTCTGAGTAAATTACTGTATTCGTAAACACGTCAAAGTCAATCGGCACTGGTGTATGTGTGTCGCTCTGTAGAATACCTCAGTTCTGGAGAACCATCACTGGAGGTCTGCAGTGGGACTGCTCAGAGAGACCGAACTCTTTTCCCATCTTCCTGTGGAAGACAGGTCAGTCTCTTCACTTCTTTTTAGCCTAAAGTTCTTTGTTAATATGTTACGGCTTATTATTCTACAAGCAAGTAATTTTTTAAAATTATTATTTGTTTATTTTAATTTCTTATTTAATTATCATTTTTTTTACTTTATTATTGTTATTATTATATTCTTTATTGACTCACTTTTAGGATGGACTTTTTTGCCAAATGGAAATACTTATTTATACATAATTTATAAGAATTATACATTTTATAATCGTTTTATTACAATTATTAATTCTTATCTATAACAATTATTGTTTTTCGACTCCATTTTGCAAAATTGAAATACTTATTTGCATGAATTTATTACACTTACAAGAATGATAAATGTTCTAATCAATTTATAAAAAGTAAAATAAAGGGGGAAGTTGTGGCCTAATGGTTAGAGAGTCGGACTCGTAAGCCAAAGGTTGCAGGTTCGAGTCTCGTACCGGCAGGGATTGTAGGTGGGGGGAGTGAATGTACAGCACTCTCTCCCACCTTCAATACCACGACTGAGGTGCCCTTGAGCAAGGCAACAAACCCCCAACTGCCCCCCGGGCGCCGCAGCAAAAAATGGCTGCCCACTGCTCCGGGTGTGTGTTCACTGCTGTGTGTGTGCACTTTGGATGGGATAAATGCAGAGCACTAATTCCTAGTATGGGTCGCCACATGTCACTTCAGGTTTTTTTTTTATAAAGGTACTTTTTTTCCTGCTGTCTCTTTAAGACTTCTCTATGTAAATGACCTCTGTTATGATAGACTGACTTTAATTGGTGTCTCTAACAGTCTGAGTATAGAGAGGCAGCTGGGGTCGCTTATTCTGGCCACAGATATCAGCCGACAGAATGAGTACCTGTCCCGATTCAGGACACATCTGGATGAGAACGACTTGTGTTTAGGACACGCTTCTCATCGACATTTCGTTCTGCAGGTGGGAATGTGCAATTCAGTATTAATTTCACTAAAAACAAACATTATGCAGTTTACATAAAGTTTTATATACAGATTATATGCCAGCTTTGACTTAAAATAAAATACAAATAAAATAATACATTTGATGTTTGCTTTAAAAAGAAGAGGGAAAATAATTTAAAAATTATAGATAACAAATTAGTGAAATTTATTAAAATATATAATTTTATTTTGTTTTGGTCACTATAATGCTGACTTTAATGTACTTGAAATTTGCGATGTCCCGTTTTTAAGTGGAAGGGCTGCATACCATATTTTTGAATAAAGACAGACACTTTTGGGCTCTTAAAACCAAATTGACGTGTGTTCCAGATGGCTCTGAAGTGTGCAGATATCTGTAACCCGTGTAGACCGTGGGAACTCAGCAAACAGTGGAGTGAGAAGGTCACAGAAGAGTTCTTCCACCAAGGTAGCCGGTTCTCACGATGACCATGCTCTCTCCGTGTGCTCTTCGTTCACTGTGTTCAGAAGCTAATCTTTGTGCTCTGTTGTCGTCTTTTTCAGGTGACATTGAAAAGAAGCATAAACTTGAAATCAGTCCACTGTGTGATAGTGAAGCCAACACCATAGCCAGTGTTCAAATCGGTAAGAACCAGAACATTCTCATTTATGAGCTCACCCTGAATATGGGAGGAAAAGAATAATAGTAAAAATAATATTACGTATTGTATGTATATTGATTTAAGGCAAGACACTACAGTTTTTTTCAGACACTGGTAAGTCTTCAGATTTTGAGGTATTTTGGTTCAATAATCTTATCTTCTTTCAGACTAGCAGAAAGAAAATATCCAAAATACAGATTTAAGTGTTTGATATATTTGCCAGTTTTATTCTTATTTATGTTCTGAAGGTTTTTACAGAAGGGTTTGTTCATATATCGATTGATTGATTGATTTCATTCCTAAAAACATGGTGAATTTTCTGGCTGTTGACAGTATTTTTTATTTATAGAGGAAAAAAAAGAGGTCCAAAATTTGGAATTCAATATTAAATTCAGTAAATAAATTAAATTCCTTTTCTGGAAAAATATTCAACTTTAATGTGTCAACAAAAGGTATTCAATGAGTGCATATCGGCTTTAAGATATCGGCCAAATTTTCTTATCAGGCCGATACCGATAACAGAAAAAATGAGCCGATATGGGCCGATACCGATATGGTGGCCGATATATCGTGCATCCCTACTATATATATATATATATATATATATACATATACAGTGTTTGTCTTTTTTGTTGTTTATATGTGCATGTATAAAATATAATAATGTAATAATTATAATTAAAGTACATTTTATTTTTGATTTACCTCTTAAATTCAATAAAATCCCTTCTGTAAAACCTTTAACTCTAATATGTCAACAAAATGAACTTTGAACCTGTCTTCAGATTTCTGTTCTGGAAATGCATGCAAATGAGTGCATATTTAATTAGCTAAAACAAAATTTCAGTCACTTGTAATACTGGACTGTAATTGTACTGTGATTAATAACTGATTAAATGTAGTGTCTTGCCTTTTTTATTCAATTTTAATAAAAATATATAATGTATAATATCAAATATATAAATAGTATATATAATACAGTGATATAATATTACTACAACATAAATATCATATTTAAATAGTGTCTTTTTATATCTATACTTTTTGTATTTGTTTTTTTTATATAATATAATGTAATATGTAATAATGATATTATAATTATCATTAAAATGAATTATTATTAGAAGGTCTGGCTGATGTAATGTCTCTTTCTCTGCCACCAGGTTTCATGACTTACGTGGTGGAGCCTCTGTTTGCCGAGTGGGCGCGCTTTTCAGACACGCGGCTCTCTCAGACCATGCTCGGCCATTTGGGCCTGAACAAGGCCAGCTGGAGTGCCCTGGAGCCCGAGGCATCGGGGAGCTCCGAGGAGGGGGAATCCGAACCGGGCCGAGCCACAGAAGAGCCCAGTTCCAGAGCCTTATCTCAGGGAAGCCAAGAGTCATGACACCCCAGCGCTTGCAAAACACCTCTACTGCCCTCAGCCAAACATCTTACGTCACGCCACCCATCTCCAACCAACCACTGATGATTTGTTTTCTTCTTTTTCATTCGTTTGTCGATTTAATTTATTTAATTTTAAGCGCTCATTTACCCTTCAACATAGAGCAATACATAGATACCTCATTTGGCTACTGCTGCAATTTTGGTTTCTTTTAATTATTGTGATATATTTATTTAACCTTATTTGTTTTGGGGTTTTTTTCTATTGGGCGTTACTAATTCAACTCCGATGCTTTGATTAAAGACTGTAAGGGAATGTGGGGTAGGAAGGAACCCCCTCCTATGGCTTTAAAGTGCCATTTTGAAACATTGAAATGCTCTGAAAGTCATTCGAAACACCTTGAGTATTTAAAGGAGAGGTTTTTACAACCACACCAAGAGACAATGTGTGTGAAACCGAATGCGTGCGAGCGTGTGTGTGTGCCAGTGGTTCTGCAAAACAATCTTCCTCGTGTACAAAAATACAAATGTGAAGAGCCCAGTCCTTTTGCTGCCTCTGAAGACTGTTTACACGTTTCTAACTGAATCATGTTAGTTCTGTGATTATTGCCTTTTAAGCACAGATGTGAAGAACCACTTGTACATTTTATTTTTCGAAACCTACTGCTGATGATCAACAAAATCTGTTGGACTGCAACCCTGTCGACGAGACGCATCAGATGCCATACAAATGCCATTTGTGCTCCATTGCATCTTTCTCTCCCCTGTATTTCAGACAATGTGTTGAAGGAACGTCGCTTCGTGACAGGTGGCAGAGATGAACCCTTTTGACCATGGAAGGAGGATTAATGTCACGGGACATGTAGCTGAACGGACTCTCCATGGATTTTGCTCAGGGTCTCACAGACCTGCTTATTTAGGAGAAACAAGGAAGTAAAGGTGCCTTTTGTAGGTAGCCACCACACCTCTCTTTCTCTCTCCTCTGTATTTTGTAAAGAAAGACAAGTCCTTCTCAGAATGTCTCGAAGCCACTCTCGTCTCTTCGGAAGACTGCTACACAATGCCTTAAAACTATGCACAAAGCTAAGTGACCAAACCAGCTTTCGTTTTCATTTTAAACTCATCGCATTGTCTATTTAGTGCACTGTCTGACCCTTTGCTTTTTTGTCGTGGAGAAACCTTTTTTTAATATATGGAGGAGAATTGGTTTAATGATTTGATTTTTAACATTGAACATTCCATTATTGTGTATTGTTTTGGATTCTGTACAGAATGGGCAGTTGTTTTTGTTTTTTTGTGCTTCTCTTGATATTTGGAAAGAGAAGAGGTGCTTTATTTTAGGTGATTTGTATTTTTGTTGTAAGTGCTGTAAGACTGTTGATTTAAGAAAAAAAAACTGTTTACAGTTTGTTGTAACAGCCATTTTGGGGAGACGACCTATGTGTTAAGCCATTTTGTAAAGGCTTTGCCGTATAACCTTTTGATACATACTTGTTGCAGTTGCATTTTTGATGAATAAAACTTCACAAAATGTTTCTACCGGATGGCATGAGCTCATGCTGTTCTATTTGTCCAAATGTAACAAGTAGAAACCTCATTACAGAAATGAAAAGACACAGATCGACAGTTTCAGGTTTATTCAAGAAATTAAAGTCCATTCAAAACGGTTCTGTAGTGTGAAATTAAATCAACCTATTTAAATAAATTATCAAAATCCATAAAACCAGAAATATCTCCCCGCTAGGAGATTCCCTTCAATTCTGAGGTATACCTCCTATGTGCTGGCCATTAAATCCAGTTAGAAATCTTTGCAATGAGAAATCCTGTACTGTAATATAATGCAAATGCACTGACTGTTGGTGCACAGCAGACATTTTAGGTATATGTGCAAAAATGCAAACCTTTTAAAGGTACAAACACTGTCAAAAATTCTGCTAATAGACTGAAATCGGGACTGGACTAGAGATAACAAGCTTGACGTCATAGACAAACAAAACTACATCATTCAAGTGATTTATTAAACTGGTTAAATAACTAAATGACTTCCAGAACAATATCATGGAAATGTTCCAAAATAATAAATTAGATTGGATTTTAAATGAGCTCTCATTAAATTAGTGAGCAAATACTACTGACAGCACCATCTAAGCCCTATTTATGATGATCACAAAAGTGTGGATCATAATTGCTAACGGTCACATGACAGAAAAACCTGTAGTTACTAAATTTAGTAGCAACTATTAATTGTACCTTTGAAGCAGACACAACTTCTGTGCAAACAGGTGTTAAAAATACACATAAAAGTACTGATAAAGAACAATCTGTACACTTTGGTGTTTTTGTTTAACGTTATCCCTTCAAATGAGAGGAATCTAACAAGGTCGAATACTTGCACTGTTGACATTCAACAGATCCAAATAAATCCACTTATAAAATCATACATAAAACCAAACAAAAAGAATTAATTTCTCAGGTAACTGGCATTGATGATGGAACTGGCTGTGGTACGAGATGTACTGATGGAGATGAACTTTTCAAAGTGCAAATTACATAGATATTCAATTGGGAAACCAGACTGACTGTATAGTGTTTGGCATTTGCATGCTCACCTAAAAGAACACTAACAGCATTTTGAGGGCTAACAAGAAAAGTTAGCCGGTTATTGAAAATGAAAAGTCATCAGGTTAACTACATTAACCTGCTCAGATGAGTAGCTCCATCCTAGCACAGTTTCCTCTTTCCAGTTGACTTTAACATATGTTGGCCAAACTGCAAAAGAAATGGCACAAAATGACTATGGCACTAAAACAAAATACGTGAGAGATCAGTTTTTCAAGAAATAGAATTTCTCTTACCAGTGGTGTTTCTATGTGGGTCTTATTCTCAGTGGCTGGCAAGTTAAAGTTGCCATCACATTCACTGTCACTTCTGTAGCGGTGAGCAAACTTGCGTTTCAGGGCCTCTGCGATTAATGTTGCAGCATCTGTGGGCTCAACAGGTTTTGGTTTCGTGTCCTCTTGATGACTGAACGAAAGGATAATTGAACCTTACTGGTAAGAGATTAGGATGAGGTTTGAATGTCATCAGATTAAGCATTATAACATTTACCTCTTAACGGAACGCAGCTTCACTTTCCCCATGTCTTTCAGTACGTCTAGCATGTTGGGAAGCTCTGGCTTTTTAGGTGCAGAGTCCAGTATTGTCTTCTGCTCTGCCTTTTTCCCACGCCGCTCTCGGATGAGGTCAATGGCAGAATAGCTTCTCTGCATGCCAGGGGCGGGACACGGAGGAGGTGGCGGAGGTGGAACTGGAGTCATTGGTGGAGCTTGGGGTACGGGGGGACCACCTGGCGCTGGAGCTGAAGCAAAAATTGCAACTTTAAATGGGTAAAAACGACCAATACCAAAGTATTTACTAGCAGAGTGCTATTTTATGTCTTTTGCAAGAACGCCAACACTTTGCAAGCAAACGTGTTGCACATGCCTAACGTTAACATTACTGTGGCATATATTTGGGGCATAAAGAACAACTAACCAGTGTTGTTGTTAAATAAAACTAATCAATCAACAAACATTGTAAATAAATATTTTTTTATATGTTTCCATGTACCAAAGTGTGTGGGATTCATTCATTTTTGCGGTTAAATATAAATACAAATATGCTGAGAAAATCTAAAAATATGAAAATCATCTAACAGCGTTTCTGCAGGTTTTGTGAAGGTAAATTTAAGACCTTTTTAAAACCAACTAAAGACAAAATTATGGAATAAATTGAAGGGGACACAAAGAAATTCATCAGAGTTTATGATTAAAAAAAGAACAAATATCTGCCTATAGGGTCAGAAAAAGTATTTTTTCAAAGAGAAAATGTATTAAGGGAAAATCATTATTTTTTTCTTACCCATTGATAGACACTTGTTCTTGTTTTGAGCATAAACCCACTTAATTTTGTTACATTTCTCAGAAAACAAGATTTTATATCTTCATTTTGCATCTCACGTAAATGTATCTTGATTCAAGGAAGTTGAGATTTTCTTATTGGAAAACAAAACAAAAACACTGAGTAAGAATACTTTTTTTTTTTT